>NW_027507786.1:24316338-24418697 GCF_037356315.1 Lithobates pipiens | reverse complement strand
CTTCCCATAGGGAGCGCTTCCATACATGGACCCTTCCCATAGGGAGCGCCCCATACATGACCCTTCTTTCCTGTACCCTCCCGTAGGGAGCGTCCCCATACATGACCCTTCCCGTACCCTCCCGTAGGGAGCGTCCCCATACATGACCCTTCCCGTACCCTCCCGTAGGGAGCGTCCCCATACATGACCCTTCCCGTACCCTCCCATAGGGAGCGTCCCCATCCATGACCCTTCCCGTACCCTCCCGTAGGGAGCGCCCCCCCCCCCCCCATACATGACCCTTCCCATAGGAGCGCCCCATACATGACCCTTCCCATAGGGAGCGCCCCATACATGACCCTTCCCATAGGGAGCGCCCCATACATGACCCCTTCCTGTAACCTCCCATAGGGAGCGCCCCATACATGACCCTTCCTGTACCCTCCCGTAGGGAGCGCCCCCATATATGACCCCTCCTCGTCCAGCAGTCGTGTTTTGCACCCTCCAGTATTGCAGTCACTGTAGGGAACAGTCGGCCCTCTTTATACGCGTTTCGTCATTTTTGGTTGCAGGGATCCGGAGGACACCCGTCTGCCTCTCCCCCACCCTCCGCACCGGCTGCCAGGAGGTTTGGCGGCGGCCTCCATCTTCACACCACGGATCTGGACGAGGTTCATGTAGAGGAGGTCGCTCGCCCTGTGAAACGCATCGCTCCCCCACCTCCCTCCCCCCGCCCGACACCCGCAGCCAACATCCCGCGCTCCTCCCCATCCCCCAATGTTACCATGCTGAGGAGGAGTGCTCCCCCGGCCCCACCAGGGCCCTCCTGGACAACCCCTCTACAACCAACATGGATGCATCTGCCGTCACCTGTACAGCCGCCTCCCCCTGTGTGCGGCTCCTCCCATTGTCTCCTCCCGCCCACCGCTGCCATTCTCTGATGAGCTGAAGACCTACAGAGGGCGGTCCGCCATGAGATCCTCCAATCCAGAGCCGAGCTATCCACCGAGCCCAAAGGTACCGGCCAATCATAGAGGAGCGCTCGTCGCATGTGGAGTGTCTTGTCTTTATTAAACTGACAACCAATCAGGTGTCCATTTTCCCTGTCCAAGGGGTCAGCAATGGACTTCAGGTCCTGCAGGGGGCGACTGGGAGAACCCCAGAGCTATAGGCATTGTATTTCCCCCCCCCACCCCCCGGGGATAATCGTGTACATGCTGCCCCTCCCCCGGGGATCTCTGATGGGGGGAGGAGGTTCTATCTGGTAATGGGGGTCTCTGGTGATCGGGGGCAGGGGAGGCTCTAATGGGGGGGAGGGGGTCTCAGTCTGATGGGGGCAGGGGGTCTCTGTCTGGTGATGGGGGAAGGGGGTTTCTGTCTGATGGGGGAGGGGGGTCTCTGTCTGATGGTGTGAGGGGGGTCTCTGATGGGGGAGGGGGTCTCTGTCTGATGGTGTGAGGGGGGTCTCTGATGGGGGAGGGGGTCTCTGATGGTGTGAGGGGGGTCTCTGATGGGGGAGGGGGTCTCTGATGGTGTGAGGGGGGTCTCTGATGGGGGAGGGGGGTCTCTGATGGTGTGAGGGGGTCTCTGATGGTGTGAGGGGGGTCTCTGATGGGGGAGGGGGTCTCTGATGGGGGAGGGGGTCTCTGATGGTGTGAGGGGGGTCTCTGATGGGGGAGGGGGTCTCTGATGGTGTGAGGGGGGTCTCTGATGGGGGAGGGGGGTCTCTGATGGTGTGAGGGGGGTCTCTGATGGGGGAGGGGGTCTCTGTCTGATGGTGTGAGGGGGGTCTCTGATGGGGGAGGGGGGTCTCTGATGGTGTGAGGGGGGTCTCTGATGGGGGAGGGGGGTCTCTGATGGTGTGAGGGGGGTCTCTGATGGTGTGAGGGGGGTCTCTGATGGGGGAGGGGGGTCTCTGATGGTGTGAGGGGGGTCTCTGATGGGGGAGGGGGTCTCTGTCTGATGGTGTGAGGGGGGTCTCTGATGGGGGAGGGGGTCTCTGATGGTGTGAGGGGGGTCTCTGATGGTGTGAGGGGGGTCTCTGATGGGGGAGGGGGTCTCTGATGGGGGAGGGGGGTCTCTGTCTGATGGTGATTGAAGTCTCTCCCCAGGTTGTACGGAATACATCGAATGTCAGTAAAATCTCCTCCACATCAAGCAACCCGCTGGTATGTGTGTGTGGGGGGCGGGGCTATGTTGGGGGTGATGATATTTGGGTTTTGCATTGTTGGTGTGCTTTTTTTGGGTGGGGTTTTTGGGGTGCTCGCTGTGTGTGGGGGGGGGGGGTTAACGGCGCTCGCTTTGTGTGTGGGGGACAGGTGACGGCACTCGCTGTGTATGGGGGGGCGACGGCGCTCGCAGTGTGTGGGGGGGGGGGTGACGGCGCTCGCTGTGTGTGGGGGGGGTGAGGGGCACTCGCTGTGTATGGGGGGGCGACGGCGCTCGCAGTGTGTGGGGGGGGTGACTGCGCTCGCTGTGTGTGGGGGGGGGTGACTGCGCTCGCTGTGTGTGGGGGGGGGTGACTGCGCTCGCTGTGTGTGGGGGGGGGCTGACTGCGCTCGCTGTGTGTAGGGGGCTGACTGCGCTCGCTGTGTGTGGGGGGGGACGGCGCTTGCTGTGTGTGGGGGGGGGGACGGCGCTCGCTGTGTGTGGGGGGGTGACGGCGCTCGCTGTGTGGGGGTGACGGCGCTCGCTGTGTGTGGGGGGGTGACGGCGCTCGCTGTGTGTGGGGGGGTGACGGCGCTCGCTGTGTGTGGGGGGGGTGACGGCGCTCGCTGTGTGTGGGGGGGGTGACGGCGCTCGCTGTGTGGGGGTGACGGCGCTCGCTGTGTGTGGGGGGGTGACGGCGCTCGCTGTGTGGGGGTGACGGCGCTTGCTGTGTGTGGGGGGGATGACGGCGCTCGCTGTGTGTGGGGGGGGTGACGGCGCTCTCTGCGTGTGGGGGGGGGGGGTGACGGCGCTCGCTGTGTGTGGGGGGGATGACGGCGCTCGCTGTGTGTGGGGGGGGTGACGGCGCTCTCTGCGTGTGGGGGGGGGGGGTGACGGCGCTCGCTGTGTGTGGGGGGGGTTTACGGCGCACGTTTGATATACAATAACCTTTTTCCTCTCCGCTGACCTCCATGTTGGGAAATGCAGCAGATGGCGCCCAGCCCACCGACTCACCGCCGCCCCCCGGTGCCAATCCCATCCAAACCGATCATGCTGCCTCCCGACACCAACTTCCTGCTGAGAGCGCCACCAAAGGCCGACCCCCTGGTGAGTGATGTCATTGTCCAGGAGGGGCGCTGACCTGCCAGTACATGGGAGGGGAAATCCGCGTCATTCTCAGAACGCGGCTCCGCCCACATTTTCTCCCCCACATGGCCGGCACCTTCATTTTTTTGCAATTCCTATTTCTGCAGCCCCCCGAGATGTTGAAGCGGATGGTGGTCTACAATACGCCCTTCCAATCCAGCAAGAGACAAGTAACTACCTCTGCTTGGTGTGACCCCCCCCCCCCATCTACGTGTGACCCCCACCTTCCTGGGACCCCTCTCTTCACCCCACCTTCCTGGGACCCCTCCTTCATCCCGCCTTCCTGGGACCCCTCTTCATCCCGCCTTCCTGGGACCCCTCTCTTCACCCCACCTTCCTGGGACCCCTCTTCATCCCGCCTTCCTGGGACCCCTCTTCATCCCGCCTTCCTGGGACCCCCTCTCTTCACCCCGCCTTCCTGGGACCCCCTCTCTTCATCCCGCCTTCCTGGGACCCCTCTCTTCACCCCGCCTTCCTGGGACCCCCTCTCTTCATCCCACCTTCCTGGGACCCCTCTTCATCCCGCCTTCCCTGGGACCCCTCTTCATCCCGCCTTCCTGGGCACGCTTCTGGGCCCTCTCTTCACCCCGCCTTCCTGGGACCCCCTCTCTTCACCCCACCTTCCTGGGACCCCTCCTTCATCCCGCCTTCCTGGGACCCCTCTTCATCCCGCCTTCCTGGGACCCCCTCTCTTCACCCCGCCTTCCTGGGACCCCCTCTCTTCACCCCGCCTTCCTGGGACCCCCTCTCTTCACCCCGCCTTCCTGGGACCCCTCTTCATCCCGCCTTCCTGGGACCCCCTCTCTTCACCCCGCCTTCCTGGGACCCCTCTCTTCACCCCGCCTTCCTGGGACCCCTCTCTTCACCCCGCCTTCCTGGGGACCCCCTCTCTTCACCCCACCTTCCTGGGACCCCCTCTCTTCACCCCGCCTTCCTGGGACCCCCTCTCTTCACCCCGCCTTCCTGGGACCCCTCTCTCTTCATCCCGCCTTCCTGGACCCCTCTCTCTTCACCCCGCCTTCCTGGGACCCCCTCTCTTCACCCTGCCTTCCTGGGACCCCTCTCTTCGCCCCGCCTTCCTGGAACCCCTCTCTCTTCACCCCGCCTTCCCTGGGACCCCCTCTCTTCACCCTGCCTTCCTGGGGACCCCTCTCTCTTCACCCGCCTTCCTGGAACCCCTCTCTCTTCACCCCGCCTTCCTGGGACCCCTCTCTCTTCACCCCGCCTTCCTGGGACCCCCTCTCTTCACCCCGCCTTCCTGGGACCCCTCTCTTCACCCCCGCCTTCCTGGGACCCCTCTCTTCACCCCGCCTTCCTGGGACCCCCTCTCTTCACCCCACCTTCCTGGGACCCCCTCTCTTCACCCCGCCTTCCTGGGACCCCTCTCTTCACCCCGCCTTCCTGGGACCCCTCTCTCTTCATCCCGCCTTCCTGGGACCCCTCTCTCTTCACCCCGCCTTCCTGGGACCCCCTCTCTTCACCCTGCCTTCCTGGGACCCCCTCTCTTCGCCCCGCCTTCCTGGAACCCCTCTCTCTTCACCCCGCCTTCCTGGGACCCCTCTCTCTTCACTCCGCCTTCCTGGGACCCCCTCTCTTCACCCTGCCTTCCTGGGGACCCCTCTCTCTTCACCCCGCCTTCCTGGAACCCCTCTCTCTTCACCCCGCCTTCCTGGGACCCCTCTCTCTTCACCCCGCCTTCCTGGGACCCCCTCTCTTCACCCCACCCTCCTGGGACCCCCCCCCCCCCCACTGTGATGGAACCGCTTGGCTCCCAGATTAGGTTCTTCCACCAAACAGTGCCTCCTGCCCAGGAAACCGTTCCAGCAGAACGAGAGCCAATACCAGCCCTCTGCTCCATATATTGTACACAGACAAGGTGTGTCCGCAGATAATAAAACCAAAAGATCCCATAAGGGTTAGATGAGGAGGAGCCGACACCAGGCCAATCCCATCATAGATACCTCCAAGAGTCAGCCAACGGACAGAAACAATAGGTCACTCAATTAACGGTGGGAGACATCTGCTTAACAATAAACACTCAAGCCGAGCATCGGTATTCAGGAAGACCCGGAGCTGTCCAAATCCCATCACCCGCCTTCTATTCACATCCATCTTCTCACAGAGTGTCGGGTTGGCAGAGACCATCACGGAAAATAATGTCCTCTTCATTATATAACAGAACCTCCTTCCTAAATGCTTGGAGCCCCCTCAAATGCCGGGGCCCTTAGGCCGGTGTCTGTACCTCTCCTGCTATCCGGACCTTGGATCCGGGTGGAGGTTTAGATGTCCCAGAATGCAGGACGCATCCCACTGCTCGCCACCAATGTGATGGAACCGATAGGCACCCCGATTAGGTGCTTCTGCCAAACCGTGCCTCCTGCCCTCCAAACCATTCCAGCAGATGGTGAGCCAATACCAGCCCTTCCCCCAATCACCGACGGGATGTGAGGGCAAATCCAAAGGAATGCCAGTTTATTGAACAGAAATACAGGTTTTTATACACTTCAGAAATAGGTCAGTCAGTCACCACATGGACAATAGAACCAAATTATTCCTGAAAATATCACACAATAGTCGGATAAGGAAGTAGAGCTGCCTCATGGCCAATCCCGTCACAGATACTTCCAAGGGTTAACCTAGGTAGTCAACCGAAAGAAACAATAGGTGACTAAATTAACAAAGGGAGAGATCTACTTACCAATATCATCAACATTTAACCAGCTTTGTTTTCATACATCGGCTTCCTGAGCGCCAGGTTGGCAGAGACCACCACGGCTTCCTAGATTGTGAAATGTAATAATGTCCTCTTCATTACATAACACAACATCTTCCTAAATGCTTGGAGCTCCCTCAAATGCCGGGGCCCATAGTAGACAAGAAGTCCGCATCCAGTCCCCGCCAGAAGCCCCTGTCCTGGGCGACTCCCCATCAAATATGAACAAAGTCCCAGACCCCCACCTAGTCTGGACAGGCATTACCCGGGCAGAGTGAACCCACATAGGTGGGCAACTTGATTTCCATTCTTGACCCCAGGAAAGGGCTTTCACCCTACCTTCCTGTGACCTCTTCCTCCTCACCCTACCTTCCTGTGACCTCCTCCTCCTCACCCTACCTTCCTGTGACCTCCTCACCCTACCTTCCTGTGACCTCCTCCTCCTCACCCTACCTTCCTGTGACCTCCTCACCCTACCTTCCTGTGACCTCCTCCTCCTCACCCTACCTTCCTGTGACCTCTTCCTCCTCACCCTACCTTCCTGTGACCTCCTCCTCCTCACCCTACCTTCCTGTGACCTCCTCACCCTACCTTCCTGTGACCTCCTCCTCCTCACCCTACCTTCCTGTGACCTCCTCCTCCTCACCCTACCTTCCTGTGACCTCCTCACCCTACCTTCCTGTGACCACCTCCTCCTCACCCTACCTTCCTGTGACGACCTCCTCCTCCTCACCCTACCTTCCTGTGACGACCACCTCCTCCTCACCCTACCGTCCTGTGACGACCACCTCCTCCTCACCCTACCTTCCTGTGACCTCCTCCTCCTCACCCTACCTTCCTGTGACCTCCTCCTCCTCACCCTACCTTCCTGTGACCTCCTCCTCCTCACCCTACCTTCCTGTGACCTCCTCACCCTACCTTCCTGTGACCTCCTCACCCTACCTTCCTGTGACCTCCTCCTCCTCACCCTACCTTCCTGTGACCTCCTCCTCCTCACCCTACCTTCCTGTGACCTCCTCACCCTACCTTCCTGTGACCTCTTCCTCCTCACCCTACCTTCCTGTGACCTCCTCCTCCTCACCCTACCTTCCTGTGACCTCCTCACCCTACCTTCCTGTGACCTCTTCCTCCTCACCCTACCTTCCTGTGACCTCCTCCTCCTCACCCTACCTTCCTGTGACCTCCTCCTCACCCTACCTTCCTGTGACCTCCTCACCCTACCTTCCTGTGACCTCCTCACCCTACCTTCCTGTGACCTCCTCCTCACCCTACCTTCCTGTGACGACCTCCTCCTTACCCTACCTTCCTGTGACGACCTCCTCCTCCTCACCCTACCTTCCTGTGACGACCTCCTCCTCCTCACCCTACCTTCCTGTGACGACCTCCTCCTCCTCACCCTACCTTCCTGTGATGACCTCCTCCTCCTCACCCTACCGTCCTGTGACGACCTCCTCCTCCTCACCCTACCTTCCTGTGACGACCTCCTCACCCTACCTTCCTGTGACGACCTCCTCCTCCTCACCCTACCTTCCTGTGACGACCTCCTCCTCCTCACCCTACCTTCCTGTGATGACCTCCTCCTCCTCACCCTACCTTCCTGTGATGACCTCCTCCTCACCCTACCTTCCTGTGACGACCTCCTCCTCCTCACCCTACCTTCCTGTGACGACCTCCTCCTCTTCACCCTACCTTCCTGTGACGACCTCCTCCTCCTCAACCTACCTTCCTGTGACGACCTCCTCCTCCTCAACCTACCTTTCTGTGACGACCTCCTCCTCCTCACCCTACCTTCCTGTGACGACCACCTCCTCCTCACCCTACCTTCCTGTGACCTCCTCCTCACCCTACCTTCCTGTGACCTCCTCCTCACCCTACCTTCCTGTGACCTCCTCCTCCTCACCCTACCTTCCTGTGACCTCCTCCTCCTCACCCTACCTTCCTGTGATGACCTCATCCTCCTCGCCCTACCTTCCTGTGACTTCCTCCTCGGGGGGTAATAGGGGTCAGGTGATGATACTAAAGAGATGATGGATTACAAAAAAGACAATAATAGATTTATTGATCCACTTCCATAATATCTTTAGGTGTATATATGATTTATACCCTGCTCCTCTGTGTGATGTCACACGGGGGGTGTGTAATGTGTAACGGGGGGATGTGTAATGGGATGTGTGATGTCACACAGGGGTTTGTAATGTGTGACAGGGGGATGTGTAACGGGATGTGTGATGTCACACAGGGGGTGTGTAATGTGTAACGGGGGTGTGTGTACTGTCACACGGGGGGTGTGTCTGATGTCATGCGGTCCATGTGATTATACGACTTCCCTTGCTGGGACGTGGCGCTCCTCTTTGTGTCCATGCTGTCACTCTGCTCCGCAGTGTCTCCTCCGGCACCGGCAGTGATCTCTATCAGATCAGACATTGGCTGGGACCAGACATGTGACCTTTTCTCCTCTTCATATTTATTATCTGTGAATTGTTTCCGTGTAATTCTCTCACTTTCTCTCCATTTGAGGGCTTCCAGAAGTATGTGGAGGATTTTGACCCGTACTCCATGGTGAGTCCCAGCTAAGCAGATTCCGTGTCACCTCCCGGGGTGCTGTGTCCGAAATTCTGTGTGTCTGACCCCTCCCCCTCCCCCATACACAGGATGTGATTGGTGCCAGGATATTTGGGGTGATTATTTCTTGTTGTTCTTCTCTCAGTTTGCAGCGGAGCAGATTGCTGGGAAGGACGTCCGACAACTCCGCATAAAAAAGGTAAAATGTCCGTCTGTCAGTACAATGACCCATTATTATTATTATTATGGGGGATAAAACAACGCTCACACACTGAGGACCCTGCCTATAGAGGTCACATGACTCCGTCCCAGCAGGCCATAGGTTAACAATGGGTGCTCTCCCCTCCCCCACACCCCTGTGATGGAACCGCTCCCCCCCCCCCCCCCCCCCCGATTAGGTGCTCCGGCCCTCAAAACCCTTCCAGCAGACCAAGAGCCAATACCAGCCCTTCCCCCCGATCACCGAACACAGACAAGATGTTGGGGTAGAACCAAGGGAATGACTGTTTATTGAACAGAAATCCCGTTTTTTATACACTTCAATAGGTCAGTCACCACATGAGGAATAAAACTAAATATTACCCATAATATATCACACAATGGTGAGATAACGAGGAGCGGAGAGAAGGCCAATCCCGTCATAGAGGATCCTCCAAGAGTTCGCCAACAGACAGAAACAATAGGTGACTGGGAATTCACACCTAGACAATGATCGGATTAATCAGGAATCCCAAACTGTCCGGGAACCGTATTCAAGAAGACCCGGAGCTGTCCAAATCTCATCACCCCGTCTTAAAGCGGGGTTCCACCCTAAAGTTGAACTTCCGCTCATAGGAACCCTCCCCCCCTCTCCGGTGTCACAGTTGGCATCTTTCAGGGGGGAGGGGGGTGCAGATATCGGTCTAAGACAGGTATTTGCACCCACTTCCGGGCATAGACTCCCACGGACCATTCCCATTGCCCGCATGACTCGCGCATGCGCAGTAGGGAACCGGGAAGTGAAGCCGCAACGCTTCACTTCCTGATTCCCTCACCGAGAATTGGCGGCGGCAGCAGCCGAGAGCCGAGCGATCAATCAATCTCGGTTACCGACATCGCTGGACCCCGGGACAGGGGAGTGTCCATTTATTAAAAGTCAGCAGCTGTAATATTTATAGCTGATGGCTTTTAATATTTTTGTTTCCAGTGGAATCCCTCTTTATGGCACAGCATATGCCAGCCGATTAAAAAAGCAGGTCAAAGCTATTGATCCAACCCACCCACCCAGGTTACAGTGCGTTTATCCCATTGCCATCTGGAAAAGATACAGGGCACTGAAAACGCACAATAATCGTTTTTAAAGCATCGTTTTCCCCCTCGGGCCGTATTTTCCATAATCCAATCAGGTACAGCGTCTTAGAAACTTTATGTGGAATTTTTTTTTTTTAAATAACATTTTATATTTTGATATATATGATATGTGGTAGGAGTAGGGACGAGCTCCGGAGTGGTAGGAGTAGGGACGAGCTCCGGCGTGGTAGGAGTAGGGACGAGCTCCGGCGTGTTCGCACCGTCCCCGTGTAGAGCCCGCCAGGAAGTCGGCGCTGCGCTAATCACAGGCAGTGAGACGTTTCCCATCTCTGTAGCCGCACATCGGGGAACGTCTCACCGCCTGTGATTAGCACAGCGCCGACTTCCTGGCGGGCTCTACACGGGGACGGTGCGAACACGCCGGAGCTAATCCTTACTCCTACCGCGCCGGAGCTCGTCCCTACTCCTACCACTCCGGAGCTCGTCCCTACTCCTACCTCGCCGGAGCTCGTCCCTACTCCTACCGCGCCGGAGCTCGTCCCTACTCCTACCACTCCGGAGCTCGTCCCTACTCCTACCACTCCGGAGCTCGTCCCTACTCCTACCACTCCGGAGCTCGTCCCTACTCCTACCACTCCGGAGCTCGTCCCTACTCCTACCTCGCCGGAGCTCGTCCCTACTCCTACCGCGCCGGAGCTCGTCCCTACTCCTACCACTCCGGAGCTCGTCCCTACTCCTACCGCGCCGGAGCTCGTCCCTACTCCTACCACGCCGGAGCTCGTCCCTACTCCTACCACGCCGGAGCTCGTCCCTACTCCTACCACGCCGGAGCTCGTCCCTACTCCTACCACGCCGGAGCTCGTCCCTACTCCTACCACGCCGGAACTCGTCCCCTACTCCTACCACTCCGGAGCTCGTCCCTACTCCTACCACTCCGGAGCTCGTCCCTACTCCTACCGCGCCGGAGCTCGTCCCTACTCCTACCACGCCGGAACTCGTCCCTACTCCTACCGCGCCGGAGCTCGTCCCTACTCCTACCACGCCGGAGCTCGTCCCGTGCTCGGAGTATGGAGGTCTGGTGTTGTTGAGAAGTGTTTTATTACTGCTTTAAAGATATCCAGAAACATGTTGTTTACAATGACAATAAAGTATATCTATCTATTCACATCGATCTTCTCACCCAGCGTCAGGTTGGCAGAAATCATCACGGCTTCCTAGATTGTGAAATGTAATAATGTCCTCTTCATTATATAACAGAACCCCTTCCTAAATGCTTGGAGCTCCCTCAAATGCCAGGGCCCATAGTCATGTATCCGGGGCCCCTAGTCGTGTATCCGGGTCCTCCAGGGCCCCTAGTCGTGTATCCGGGTCCTCCAGGGGCCCATAGTCATGTATCCGGGTCCTCCAGGGGCCCTAGTCGTGTATCCGGGTCCTCCAGGGGCCCCTAGTCGTGTATCCGGGTCCTCCGGGGCCCCTAGTCGTGTATGCGGGTCCTCCAGGGGCCCCTAGTCATGTATGCGGGTCCTCCGGGGCCCCTAGTCGTGTATGCGGGTCCTCCGGGGCCCATAGTCGTGTATGCGGGTCCTCCGGGGCCCATAGTCGTGTATGCGGGTCCTCCGGGGCCCATAGTCGTGTATGCGGGTCCTCCGGGGCCCATAGTCTTAGTCGCCCTTGCACCGCTCAAATTTCCTACCCCCTCGCCCCGCTATCCTTTCCCTCGCTCTCCTTTCCCTCGCCCCTCGCTCTCCTTTCCCTCGCCCCTCGCTCTCCTTGCCCTCGCCCCTCGGCCTCTTTTTTTTTTCCCTCGGCCTCTTTTTTTTTTCCCTCGCCCTCTTTTTTCCCCTCACCCTCCTTTTTTTCCCCCCTCGCCCTCTTTTTTCCCTCGCTCTCTTTTTTCCCCCGCCCTCGCTCTGCTTTTCCTTTCCCTCTCCCCAGTATCCCCCCCCACAGAAGTTTCTCAGTGTAGGTGAAGAGATCTTTCCCCCCTCTGTATTCCCCATTTGTGGGTGGCGGGGTTCTTCTGGCGGGTCGCAGTGTAATGGCAGAACATGATGTGATGGAATGGGGGGAGTGATGGTCATTGTCTTGTACTTGTTGTTTGGTGCAGGACGGGGCTCTGGATCTGGCTGTAGAGGGCGGTATTGAGTCTCCGATCGGGAAGATTGTTGTCTCCGCCATATACGATGGAGGGGCCGCCGACAAACACGGTCAGTGCAATCGTCTTCCCACCAACCAAGAGGAGGAATCCTCATTATCCTTTCCTCTTCTATGAACCTCTCCGGGGAAATTCAACCTAATCTACTCTGATATACCACCAGTATCTACCTGGGGTCACACGGAGGTCAGATTACAGGTATCCGGACTGGGGGGGTCACACGGAGGTCAGATTACAGGTATCCAGACCGGGGGGGGTCACACGAAGGTCAGATTACAGGTATCCAGACCGGGGGGGGGGGATTACACGGAGGTAAGATTACAGCTATCCAGACCGGGGGGGGGGTCACACGGAGGTCAGATTACAGGTATCCGGACTGGGGGGGGTCACACGAAGGTCAGATTACAGGTATCCGGACTTGGGGGGTCACATGGAGGTCAGATTACAGGTATCCGGACTTGGGGGGTCACATGGAGGTCAGATTACAGGTATCCAGACCGGGCGGGGTCACACGAAGTTCAGATTACAGGTATCCAGACCGGGGGAGGGTTACACGGAGGTCAGATTACAGGTATCCAGACCGGGGGGGGTCACACGGAGGTCAGATTACAGGTATCTGGACTGGGGGGGTCACACGAAGGTCAGATTACAGGTATCCGGACTTGGGGGGTCACATGGAGGTCAGATTACAGGTATCCGGACTTGGGGGGTCACATGGAGGTCAGATTACAGGTATCCGGACTGGGGGGGTCAGATTACAGGTATCTGGACTGGGGTCACACGGAGGTCAGATTACAGGTATCCAGACCGGGTGGGGTCACACGAAGTTCAGATTACAGGTATCCAGACCGGGGGGGGGGGGTCACACGAAGGTCAGATTACAGGTATCCGGACTTGGGGGGTCACATGGAGGTCAGATTACAGGTATCCGGACTTGGGGGGTCACATGGAGGTCAGATTACAGGTATCCAGATGGGGGGGTCACATGGAGGTCAGATTACAGGTATCCGGACTTGGGGGGTCACATGGAGGTCAGATTACAGGTATCCAGACTTGGGGGGTCACATGGACGTCAGATTACAGGTATCCGGACTTGGGGGGGTCACATGGACGTCAGATTACAGGTGTCCGGACTGGGGGGGTCAGATTACAGGTGTCCGGACTGGGGGGGGTCAGATTACAGGTGTCCGGACTGGGGGGGGCAGATTACAGGTGTCCGGACTGGGGGGGTCAGATTACAGGTATTCGGACTTGGGGGGGTCACATGGACGTCAGATTACAGGTGTCCGGACTGGGGGGGTCAGATTACAGGTGTCCGGACTGGGGGGGTCAGATTACAGGTGTCCGGACTGGGGGGGGTTAGATTACAGGTGTTCGGACTGGGGGGGGTTAGATTACAGGTATCTGGACTGGGGTCACACGGAGGTCAGATCACAGGTGTTCGGACTGGGGGGGGTCCGATTACAGGTGTCCGGACTGGGGGGGTTAGATTACAGGTGTTCGGACTGGGGGGGTCACATGGACGTCAGATTACAGGTATCCGGACTGGGGGGGTCAGATTACAGGTATTCGGACTTGGGGGGGTCACATGGACGTCAGATTACAGGTGTCCGGACTGGGGGGGTCAGATTACAGGTGTCCGGACTGGGGGGGGTCAGATTACAGGTGTCCGGACTGGGGGGGGTTAGATTACAGGTGTTCGGACTGGGGGGGGTTAGATTACAGGTATCTGGACTGGGGTCACACGGAGGTCAGATCACAGGTGTCCGGACTGGGGGGGTTAGATTACAGGTGTTCGGACTGGGGGGTCACATGGACGTCAGATTACAGGTATCCGGACTGGGGGGGTCAGATTACAGGTATCTGGACTGGGGTCACACGGAGGTCAGATCACAGGTGTTCGGACGGGGGGGGGTCCGATTACAGGTGTCCGGACTGGGGGGGTTAGATTACAGGTGTTCGGACTGGGGGGGTCACATGGACGTCAGATTACAGGTATCCGGACTGGGGGGGGTCAGATTACAGGTGTCCAGACTGGGGGGCGTTAGATTACAGGTGTTCGGACTGGGGGGCGTTAGATTACAGGTGTTCGGACTGGGGGGCGTTAGATTACAGGTGTCCAGACTGGGGGGCGTTAGATTACAGGTGTCCGGACTGGGGGGCGTTAGATTACAGGTGTTCGGACTGGGGGGGTCACATGGACGTCAGATTACAGGTATCTGGACTGGGGTCACACGGAGGTCAGATCACAGGTGTCCGGACTGGGGGGGTCAGATTACAGGTGTCTGGACTGGGGGGGTCACATGGACGTCAGATTACAGGTATCCAGACTGGGGGGGTCAGATTACAGGTATCTGGACTGGGGTCACACGGAGGTCAGATCACAGGTATCTGGACTGGGGGGTCCACATGGCGTGGAGCCCCCTCCCCCATTCTCTGTGTATATTTGTGAATACATCAAACGTTTGTTCTTCTTCAATAAAATCCAGACACCCCACGCGGGGCGGATTCTAGAAGGGTGATGCCGCTCCTCCTAGATTTGTATTAATAACTGTCTCTCCTCCAGGTGGGATTGTGAGAGGAGACGAGATTCTGGCGGTGAACGGGAAGATTCTGACCGATGTGATGTTGTCGGAGGCGCAGGCCACACTGGCAAAAGCCTGGAACTCGGGAGGGGTAGGTGTCGGGTGGGAACTCGGGAGGGGAAGTTGAGGGGGCGGGAACGCGGGAGGGGTGGGTGAGGGGATGGGAACTTGGGAGCGGGTGGGTGGTGGGGACTCGGGAGGGGTAGGTGGCGGGAACGGGAACTTGGGAGGTGGTGGGAACTCAGGAGGGGTATATGGCGGGGGCAAGAACTTGGGAGGGAGTGGGTGGTGGGGACTCAGGAGGGGTAGGTGGCAGAGGCTGGAACTTGGGAGGGGGTGGGGACTCAGGAGGGGTAGGTGGCAGAGGCGGGAACGGGAACTCGGGAGGGGGTGGGGACTCAGGAGGGGTAGGTGGCGGAGGCAGGAACTCGGGAGGTGGTGGGGACTCAGGAGGGGTAGGTGGCGGAGGCAGGAACTCGGGAGGTGGTGGGGACTCAGGAGGGGTAGATGGCGGGGGCGGGAACTTGGGAGGGAGTGGGTGGTGGGGACTCAGGATGGGTAGGTGGCGGGGGCGGGAACTTGGGAGGTGGTGGGTGGTGGGGACTCAGGATGGGTAGGTGGCGGGGGCGGGAACTTGGGAGGTGGTGGGGACTCAGGAGGGGTGGGTGGCGGTGGGACGTGTTTGATATTCATCCCCCGATAATCTCTCCATCTCGCACAGGATTGGATAGATCTGGTCATCGCCGTGTCTCCACCCAAAGAATACGATGATGAGGTGTAAGTAGCGCCATCTATGGACTTTCCTCGGGGGAGGAGCTATAGCATGGGCAAATGGCCAATAGGAGCTCTCCTCTCCTTCTGGGATGGGGGTAGAAGTACAGCGCTGCCAGCCAATAGGAGCTCTCCTCTACCAGTTGGAACTCCGCTTCATTTCTGAGGGGGAAAGGGGGAGGAGTATAGGACTGGTAACTGGCCAATAGGAGCTCTACTCATTTGCAAGTGTGGGGGCCGTGCTCTCTTTACCAACTTCACCTACCAGCCATCTTCTCGTAATCTAGTCTCAGGGAGGAGGGGGGGGGGGTAATCTGGTCTCGGGGGGGGGGGGGGGGGGGGGTAATCTGGTCCGGTGATTTGGTGTTTCCTCAGATTTGGTGAGCTGTCATATTTTGTAACAGAAGTGACGTTTCCGCTGCCGCCATCTTGCTACACCCCGCACTCCTCCACAGTAAGGATACACTGAGAAGGGAGAAAGCGGCCATCTTGGTACACCCACCGCAGTCTGTCATTTCACACAATAATGACCTGAATTTAGATATTGGTTTCCTTACCCGTTATACTAAAGTTTTACGACCCCCTCTGTGACTTCACCCCCTCCCCCTCCATTCTATATCTCCCTCGGTCTTCTCTCCCTAACTCTGCTGCTATCTTTATTACCATTGATTTGTATGTTTGTTTCTCTCCTTTCCCTTTAGAGATTTTTTTTAGTTTTTTTAACACTCTGCTTAAATATTTGTGAATCGGCAGTGGTTGGACCTTGAAGAAGGGGGCGGGGCGTACCCCGAAAGCTCGTCCTGAAAAATTGTATGTTGGTGCAAATAAAAAAGCACCACGGACAGAAGTCTCTCCTCTCTGACACGTATATGGGTGATTGGGTGATATTCGGGGTGTTTGGAGCCGTCTGATTTTATTATTCTAAATCTCACCATATAAGCTCCTCCTACCGGTAATGATAAGTGTGAAATGCAAAACTCCGGAGGGTGTACCAAGATGTCAGCTTGGTGGCTTCAGACTGTATCCTTACTGCGGGGTGTACCAAGATGGCCGCAATGGACCGTCACTTCTGTTACAAATCTCACAGGTCGCAGAATCTGATGAAACGCCGGATCTCCGTGTTATCGGGGGGGGGGGGGGGGGCGTGCAGTGACTCTGGATGTGCAGAAAATATTTAGTGTCAGCGGGGGAAGTGCTGCAAAATTCGGTGAGCTGTGATTGGACGGGATGAGGTCATATAATCGCCATACATTATGTATGATGCTGTGGATGGTGATTCTGGATGGTGGGTGGTGAGGGGCAGAATTGTAGTAACAGATTGGGGGAGGGGATTGCGGTAATACACTAAGCCCCGCCTCTTGTCTACGTTCAGCTGGCCGGCGGACGGGGAAATGTTTGGGAACAGCGAATCGGTGTACAGACCGGGATTTATAGTGCAGAAGCTG
The DNA here is from genome assembly GCF_037356315.1 of Lithobates pipiens. Taxonomy (NCBI): domain Eukaryota; kingdom Metazoa; phylum Chordata; class Amphibia; order Anura; family Ranidae; genus Lithobates; species Lithobates pipiens. The sequence continues at coordinate 24,401,903 of NW_027507786.1, read as the reverse complement.
TAACCAATAACACTGCCAGGTGGGAGGAGATAGCATTTCATGTGGGTGTGGCATGGTACAGGCGGGTCATGTGACCAGAGGCGCTGTGTGAAGTGCGGGAAAGTTCTTTGGATGGACGCCGTAGTGAGTGGGGGGGGGGGGGGTGGGAACCCCGGGGAGGGTGTTTAATTGTTCCAATCAGAGCGCTGCAGATTCAGAGGGAGTGACAGACTCCGCCCACAAACTGAAATCACGAAAAAAATAACATTTTTATTACTAGTCGCCGATTTCATCCAACATTTCTTCCCATTGTGACCCTTGCAGGGGCTTCTGGTCCCTCCCACTATTTATGGCTGCAGGCAAGAAGGATTGGGTGGGACCAATAGGTCGCCTGGTATTAGGTGGGGGTCATCGGGTTGCCCAGTAATAAGCGGGGGTGGGGCCACCCAGGAATAGGCGAGGATCTCTGGAATAGGCAGGGGTGGAGCCATTGGGTTGCCCAAGAATAGGTGGGAGTGGGGCCAGCAGGGAGCTCAGGAATAGGCAGGGGTGGAGCCATCGGGTTGCCTAGGAATAGGCAGGGGTGGAGCCATCGGGTTGCCTAGGAATAGGCAGGGGTGGAGCCATCGGGTTGCCCAAGAATAGGTGGGAGTGGGGCCAGCAGGGAGCTCAGGAATAGGCAGGGGTGGAGCCATCGGGTTGCCTAGGAATAGGCAGGGGTGGAGCCATCGGGTTGCCTAGGAATAGGCAGGGGTGGAGCCATCGGGTTGCCCAGGAATAGGTGGGGGTGGGGCCAGCGGAGAGCTCAGAATTAGGCAGGGGTGGAGCCATCGGGTTGCCCATGAATAGGTGGGGGTGGGGCCAGCGGGGAGCTCAGGAATAGGCGGTGGTGGGGCCAGTGGGGATCTCCGGAATAGGATGGGATTGGACCAGTGGTTTATGATTGGGTGTTCGCAGCGGGTCACTTGCGTGGGAATTATTGTCCAATGGCAGTCCACTGGGGGCGGAGCTCCAGAAGTGGCACTTGTGATGTTCACTGTCTGATGGTTGGATGATGGAGACCGCGGAAGAGACGCTGACCCCGCCCACACATTTCTCTACCGGCGGTGTCGCTGGGAGGAATGGACCAATCGGCGCTCCTCCTGTACTTGTCACCACCAGAAGGTTCCAGTTTTGGGTGTTTGTAGAATTTCCTGTCTGTGACTCCGCAGTGGAGATTCCCCGCACTTCCTGTTACCTGTGGAGACGCAGAGGAAGTAAGGAGCACGTGTTGGGTATGAAGTGTTGTAGTACCGGTGATGGGTCACTAGGTGGCGACACTCCCAATGATAGTCTGAGGATTATGGGAAGGGAGACCGTACTTATTATTATTATATAAAAGGCGGAGTTTGTAGCATTGCGACCAATCATATCTGAGCTACAGATGGTCCGATCCCAGCCAACGCCAATCTCCGTCTAGAAAAGATCTACGTCCAGCGCCGTCCAAAGAACTGTGCAACTCTTGCATGATCCTCCTCCTGCTGAGACCTCATTGGCTGGAAGGAGACTGTCAGCATCTATTTTCCTCCAACCAGATTCTTTGACTTTCCCTGACTTCTGTCCATTGTGTGATGTGATGAATGATGTCACTGGCTGACCCTCCTCTCTGATTGGTGGAGTTATGTGATGGTTTTGTCTGTTTCTCCTTCACAGGACGTTATTCTAAGTCGGGAATGTCGGAGACGGGACGAGTCGCGGAGGGCGGAGCCCAGAGGAAGTCTATGAATCGGAGCGACAGAAGCCGAGGATTGGACAGCTCAAGAAATAAATGTTGCAATAAAACTTTCCTGCCAAACCGCGTTGTGATTGTCTCTGGGGGAGGGGCATTCCAGAGGATTGTACACAACCCCTGTGTGACTAGGCTCCGATAGACGCAGCCAGCCCCCGACATGCTGCAGAGGAAGTCCAGAGCAGGGCAGCTGAACCTTTTTACTGGATGTAGTGTGGAGGATGGAGGGAAGCAGCTTCCATCGCAGTCTAGTCACACAGGACTTCATGGAGTCTGGAGGGGGTGGGGACCCCACGCAACAATAAATAATGATATATATATATACACCACCTATAAACTAAAACTCAGGAGAAAAACAAACTGAAACCTTATAGGTGGAGGGAAGTAAAAATAAAATAATCGGGTGACCTAAGTCTACACACCCCTGTACACTATATATATATATATATATATATACACCCCCCTTACACTAACACTTTGGTGAAGCCCCTTGTGGTCGGTGTTTTTGGGGAGGAGTCTATCAGCATGGCACATCTTGACTTGGCAATATTTGCCCAAAAACACTCCAAATCTGTCAGATGGCGAGGTCATCTCCTGTGCACAGCCCTCTTCACATCACCCCACAGATCTTCGATGGGATTCAGGTCTGGGCTTTGGCTGGGAACCTTCTTCTGGGGAAGACATTCCTTTGTAGATTTGGACGGAGGATTTGGGTCGTTGTCATCCTGGAAGATGAAGTTCCTCTTCATGTTCAGCTTTCTAGGAGAAGCCTGAAGGTTTTTGTGGAAATATTGACTGGTATTTGGAACATAATCCCCTCCACCTGGACTAAAGCCCCTGTTCCAGCTGAAGAAAAAAAATGCTCCAAAGCATGATGCTGCCACCACCATGTTTCACAGTAGGTATGATGTTCTTTTGGTGATGTGCAGTATTCTTTTTGGAATTATGGCCAAAAAGTTCAGCCTTGGTTTCCTCAGACCGGAACACATTTCCCCCGCATGCTTTTGGGAGACTTCAGATGTGTTTTTGCAAACCTCAGCTGGGTTTGGAGGCTTTTCATGGTGAGAAGAGTCTTCCGTCTTGTCCCTCTACCCCACAGCCCAGACATATGAAGAACACGGGAGATCGTTGTCACCACACGCCCAGGACTTGTCAGATATTCCTGCAGCTCCTTCAATGTTGCTGGAGGCCTCCCTGACCGGTTTTCTTCTTGGCTTTTCGTCAATTTTGGAGGGACGTCCAGTTCTTGGTGATGTCACAGTGGTGCCAGATTTTCTCTACTTGATGATGACGCTCTTCACCGCGCTCCATGGTATATCTAATGCCTTGGAACCTCCGTCCCCTGACTGATACCTTCTACCAATGAGATCCTCTGATGATTGTCCCGGCACTGGGTGTGACCCCTCGGGGCTGAGGAAGGGGGGCTGAAAAACATCTTCATGAGGGGGGTGGGGGACGTGTGACAGCTGGCTCCAGGGGCTGATGTGTGTCAGTCTGGTACCTGATCCCTTCCCAAAGTTTGCGTCTACCCCAACCTGCTGCAGGAGTAGGACAGGGCAAGCACTTAGTGCATCCTGAGAACTGGTATCACCTCTCTGGGGCAGACTTGCTGCACGGGTGGAGTGGCCATACACAGGGGGTGAGAGGCAGATAAGTCTAGGTGAGGACAGTATAGTATGGCATATCGGAGTGGGCAGTATATCTGTGTATGATGGGCAGTGTAGGACAACCTATTGGTGTATATCAGGGGTGCCCAACCAGTGGCCCGGGGGCCACATGTGGCCCGAGACCTCCTGCTCTGGGATGGCGGGTTGGCAAGTCCAGATTGTGGGTTGGCAACCCTATATCCCAGAGCACCAGGGTTGTGAATAAATCCGCTGGTAAAGCTTCTGTTAAAAAAAAACACCGGTAGAGGAAGTAAGCGGCTGCAGAGCCATATAAGGCGATGCTTCCTGTACAGCGCCAACTACTGTCACAGGTGGAGTGACACCAAATCAGCCGGGGGCAACAGACGGCGATACCTGAATGGAAGACTGTTATTAAAGGTAAGTTTATTACTTAAATGGCAGTGTATATCTGGGCATATCTGTCCTGTGGTGGTTACTGGGCTGCTTTCAAACTGATCTGCAGGTGCAGCGCAGAACACCTGCGGGTTGCCTACACTGACCCATAGACTTCTGTTATTACCTGCACTGACCCCCATAGACTTCTGTTATTACCTGCACTGACCCCCATAGACTTCTGTTATTACCTGCACTGACCCCCATAGACTTCTGTTATTACCTGCACTGACCCATAGACTTCTGTTATTACCTGTACTGAGCCCCATAGACTTCTGTTATTACCTACACTGACCCATAGACTTCTGTTATTACCTGCACTGAGCCCCATAGACTTCTGTTATTACCTACACTGACCCATAGACTTCTGTTATTACCTACACTGACCCATAGACTTCTGTTATTACCTGCACTGAGCCCCATAGACTTCTGTTATTACCTGCACTGAGCCCCATAGACTTCTGTTATTACCTGCACTGACCCATAGACTTCTGTTATTACCTGCACTGACCCATAGACTTCTATTATTACATGCACTGAGCCATAGACTTCTGTTATTACCTGCACTGAGCTATAGACTTCTGTTATTACCCGCACTGACCCATAGACTTCTGTTATTACCTGCACTGACCCATAGACTTCTGTTATTACCTACCCTGACCCATAGACTTCTATTATTACCTGCACTGACCCATAGACTTCTGTTATTACCTGCACTGACCCATAGACTTCTGTTATTACCTGCACTGACCCATAGACTTCTGTTATTACCTACCCTGACCCATAGACTTCTGTTATTACCTGCACTGAGCCATAGACTTCTGTTATTACCCGCACTGAGCCCCATAGACTTCTGTTATTACCCGCACTGACCCATAGACTTCTGTTATTACCTGCACTGAGCCCCATAGACTTCTGTTATTACCCGCACTGAGCCCCATAGACTTCTGTTATTACCCGCACTGACCCATAGACTTCTATTATTACCTGCACTGACCCATAGACTTCTGTTATTACCTGCACTGAGCCCCATAGACTTCTGTTATTACCTGCACTGAGCCCCATAGACTTCTATTATTACCTGCACTGAGCCCCATAGACTTCTGTTATTACCCGCACTGAGCCCCATAGACTTCTGTTATTACCTGCACTGAGCCCCATAGACTTCTGTTATTACCTGCACTGACCCATAGACTTCTGTTATTACCTGCACTGAGCCCCATAGACTTCCATTATTACCTGCACTGAGCCCCATAGACTTCTGTTATTACCTGCACTGACCCATAGACTTCCATTATTACCTACACTGAGCCCCATAGACTTCTGTTATTACCTGCACTGACCCATAGACTTCCATTATTACCTGCACTGAGCCCCATAGACTTCTGTTATTACCTGCACTGACCCATAGACTTCCATTATTACCTGCACTGACCCATAGACTTCCATTATTACCTGCACTGACCTATAGACTTCTGTTATTACCTGTAGGTGTGGAGAGCGTTCAGAAGGTGCACCACACTGACAGAATATAATAGAAGTGGAAGAAAATCACCTGGCTTTTAGGAAAAAACTCAAGACCTTCCTCTTTTAGCAGATGATCAAAGCTCGCCCCAGCGCCTAGAGGCGATTCAGTTCGCATTGTGCGCTATACAAGTATTTCATTCATTCAAGTCTATGGTAAAGTACAGCTAACCTGCATGGAAAGCCTTAGGTGAACTTGTCTGCACCCTCTGTGTGGGTAAAGCACAGCACATCAGTGTGAAAACAGCCTTTGGCCCAATTGACACCATCAGTCTGATCCTCCATTCACCTCTGTTGAGCCGCAGATGTAAACGGACTTGTGGCCATTTACACCCCATTTACCTCCAATCTGATCCGTCCCTTTCTATCTGGGCAGATGGGATCCAAGGCCCATAGAGTAGAGTGGGTTGTATCCGTGTCAGCCCTGCATATGCAGAGTGAACATAGAACTGTCATCCTTCTGCTCCACTCATTGTGGCCCACGACCGGTTACCAAGTCGTTTAAGTGGCCCTCACTCTTCAAAAGGTTGGGCACCCCTGGTGTATATGATGGGCCATGTAGGTTGGTGTGTACAATAGTGGTATAGGTTGGTATATCGGTTTGTATGATGAATGGTGTATAGGTTGGTAGATCGGTGTGTAGGTTGGTAGATCGGTGTATAGGATGGGTGGTGTAGGTTGGTAGGTCGGTGTGTAGGTTGGTAGGTCGGTGTGTAGGTTGGTAGATCGGTGTATAGGATGGGTGGTGTAGGTTGGTAGGTCGGTGTGTAGGTTGGTAGGTCGGTGTGTAGGTTGGTAGATCGGTGTATAGGATGGGTGGTGTAGGTTGGTAGGTCGGTATGTAGGTTGGTAGGTCGGTGTGTAGGTTGGTAGGTCGGTGTATACGATGGGTGGTGTAGGTTGGTAGGTCGGTATGTAGGTTGGTAGGTCGGTATGTAGGTTGGTAGGTCGGTGTAGGTTGGTAGATCGGTGTATAGGATGGGCGGTGTAGGTTGGTAGGTCGGTGTATAGGATGGGCGGTGTAGGGTGGTAGATCGGTGTATAGGATGGGTGGTGTAGGTTGGTAGGTCGGTATGTAGGTTGGTAGGTCGGTGTGTAGGTTGGTAGGTCGGTGTATACGATGGGCGGTGTAGGTTGGTAGATCGGTGTATAGGATGGGCGGTGTAGGTTGGTAGGTCGGTGTATAGGATGGGCGGTGTAGGGTGGTAGATCGGTGTATAGGATGGGTGGTGTAGGTTGGTAGGTCGGTATGTAGGTTGGTAGGTCGGTGTGTAGGTTGGTAGGTCGGTGTATAGGATGGGTGGTGTAGGTTGGTAGATCGGTGTGTAGGTTGGTAGATCGGTGTGTAGGTTGGTAGATCGGTGTGTAGGTTGGTAGGTCGGTGTATACGATGGGCGGTGTAGGTTGGTAGATCGGTGTGTAGGTTGGTAGGTCGGTATGTAGGTTGGTAGGTCGGTGTATACGATGGGCGGTGTAGGTTGGTAGATCGGTGTATAGGATGGGCGGTGTAGGGTGGTAGATCGGTGTATAGGATGGGTGGTGTAGGTTGGTAGGTCGGTATGTAGGTTGGTAGGTCGGTGTGTAGGTTGGTAGGTCGGTGTATAGGATGGGTGGTGTAGGTTGGTAGATCGGTGTGTAGGTTGGTAGATCGGTGTGTAGGTTGGTAGGTCGGTGTATACGATGGGCGGTGTAGGTTGGTAGATCGGTGTGTAGGTTGGTAGATCGGTGTGTAGGTTGGTAGGTCGGTGTATACGATGGGCGGTGTAGGTTGGTAGGTCGGTGTGTAGGTTGGTAGGTCGGTGTGTAGGTTGGTAGATCGGTGTATAGGATGGGTGGTGTAGGTTGGTAGATCGGTGTGTAGGTTGGTAGGTCGGTGTATACGATGGGCGGTGTAGGTTGGTAGGTCGGTGTGTAGGTTGGTAGGTCGGTGTATACGATGGGCGGTGTAGGTTGGTAGGTCGGTATGTAGGTTGGTAGGTCGGTGTATACGATGGGCGGTGTAGGTTGGTAGGTCGGTGTGTAGGTTGGTAGGTCGGTGTATACGATGGGCGGTGTAGGTTGGTAGGTCGGTGTGTAGGTTGGTAGGTCGGTGTGTAGATTGGTAGGTCGGTATGTAGGTTGGTAGGTCGGTGTATACGATGGGCGGTGTAGGTTGGTAGATCGGTATGTAGGTTGGTAGGTCGGTGTATACGATGGGCGGTGTAGGTTGGTAGGTCGGTGTGTAGGTTGGTAGGTCGGTGTGTAGATTGGTAGGTCGGTATGTAGGTTGGTAGGTCGGTGTATACGATGGGCGGTGTAGGTTGGTAGGTCGGTGTGTAGGTTGGTAGGTCGGTGTATACGATGGGCGGTGTAGGTTGGTAGGTCGGTATGTAGGTTGGTAGGTCGGTGTATACGATGGGCGGTGTAGGTTGGTAGGTCGGTGTGTAGGTTGGTAGGTCGGTGTATACGATGGGCGGTGTAGGTTGGTAGGTCGGTGTGTAGGTTGGTAGGTCGGTGTGTAGATTGGTAGGTCGGTATGTAGGTTGGTAGGTCGGTGTATACGATGGGCGGTGTAGGTTGGTAGATCGGTGTATAGGATGGGCGGTGTAGGTTGGTAGGTCGGTGTATAGGATGGGCGGTGTAGGTTGGTAGGTCGGTGTATAGGATGGGCGGTGTAGGTTGGTAGGTCGGTATGTAGGTTGGTAGGTCGGTGTATACGATGGGCGGTGTAGGTTGGTAGATCGGTGTATAGGATGGGTGGTGTAGGTTGGTAGATCGGTGTATAGGATGGGCGGTGTAGGTTGGTAGGTCGGTATGTAGGTTGGTAGGTCGGTGTATACGATGGGCGGTGTAGGTTGGTAGATCGGTGTATAGGATGGGTGGTGTAGGTTGGTAGGTCGGTGTATAGGATGGGCGGTGTAGGTTGGTAGGTCGGTATGTAGGTTGGTAGGTCGGTGTATACGATGGGCGGTGTAGGTTGGTAGGTCGGTGTATACGATGGGCGGTGTAGGTTGGTAGGTCGGTGTATAGGATGGGCGGTGTAGGTTGGTAGATCGGTATGTAGGTTGGTAGGTCGGTGTATACGATGGGTGGTGTAGGTTGGTAGATCGGTGTATAGGATGGGCGGTGTAGGTTGGTAGGTCGGTGTATACGATGGGCGGTGTAGGTTGGTAGATCGGTGTATAGGATGGGTGGTGTAGGTTGGTAGGTCGGTGTATACGATGGGTGGTGTAGGTTGGTAGATCGGTGTATAGGATGGGCGGTGTAGGTTGGTAGGTCGGTGTGTAGATTGGTAGGTCGGTATGTAGGTTGGTAGGTCGGTGTATACGATGGGTGGTGTAGGTTGGTAGGTCGGTGTATAGGATGGGCGGTGTAGGTTGGTAGGTCGGTGTATACGATGGGCGGTGTAGGTTGGTAGATCGGTGTATAGGATGGGTGGTGTAGGTTGGTAGGTCGGTGTATACGATGGGTGGTGTAGGTTGGTAGATCGGTGTATAGGATGGGCGGTGTAGGTTGGTAGGTCGGTGTGTAGATTGGTAGGTCGGTATGTAGGTTGGTAGGTCGGTGTATACGATGGGTGGTGTAGGTTGGTAGATCGGTGTATAGGATGGGCGGTGTAGGTTGGTAGGTCGGTGTATACGATGGGCGGTGTAGGTTGGTAGATCGGTGTATAGGATGGGCGGTGTAGGTTGGTAGGTCGGTGTATACGATGGGTGGTGTAGGTTGGTAGGTCGGTATATAGGATGGGCGGTGTAGGTCGGTGTATACGATGGGTGGTGTAGGTTGGTAGGTCGGTATATAGGATGGGCGGTGTAGGTCGGTGTATACGATGGGTGGTGTAGGTTGGTAGGTCGGTATGTAGGTTGGTAGGTCGGTGTATACGATGGGCGGTGTAGGTTGGTAGGTCGGTGTATACGATGGGCGGTGTAGGTTGGTAGGTCGGTGTATAGGATGGGCGGTGTAGGTTGGTAGATCGGTATGTAGGTTGGTAGGTCGGTGTATAGGATGGGCGGTGTAGGTTGGTAGGTCGGTGTATAGGATGGGCGGTGTAGGTTGGTAGGTCGGTGTATACGATGGGCGGTGTAGGTTGGTAGGTCGGTGTATACGATGGGTGGTGTAGGTTGGTAGGTCGGTGTATACGATGGGCGGTGTAGGTTGGTAGGTCGGTGTATACGATGGGCGGTGTAGGTTGGTAGGTCGGTGTATAGGATGGGCGGTGTAGGTTGGTAGATCGGTATGTAGGTTGGTAGGTCGGTGTATAGGATGGGCGGTGTAGGTTGGTAGGTCGGTGTATAGGATGGGCGGTGTAGGTTGGTAGGTCGGTGTATACGATGGGCGGTGTAGGTTGGTAGGTCGGTGTATACGATGGGTGGTGTAGGTTGGTAGGTCGGTGTATACGATGGGTGGTGTAGGTTGGTAGGTCGGTGTATACGATGGGTGGTGTAGGTTGGTAGGTCGGTGTATACGATGGGTGGTGTAGGTTGGTAGATCGGTGTATAGGATGGGTGGTGTAGGTTGGTAGGTCGGTGTGTAGGTTGGTAGGTCGGTGTATACGATGGGCGGTGTAGGTTGGTAGATCGGTGTATAGGATGGGCGGTGTAGGTTGGTAGGTCGGTGTATAGGATGGGCGGTGTAGGTTGGTAGGTCGGTGTATACGATGGGCGGTGTAGGTTGGTAGGTCGGTGTATACGATGGGTGGTGTAGGTTGGTAGGTCGGTGTATACGATGGGTGGTGTAGGTTGGTAGGTCGGTGTATACGATGGGTGGTGTAGGTTGGTAGATCGGTGTATAGGATGGGTGGTGTAGGTTGGTAGATCGGTGTATAGGATGGGTGGTGTAGGTTGGTAGATCGGTGTATAGGATGGGCGGTGTAGGTTGGTAGGTCGGTGTGTAGGTTGGTAGGTCGGTGTATACGATGGGCGGTGTAGGTTGGTAGATCGGTGTATAGGATGGGCGGTGTAGGTTGGTAGATCGGTATGTAGGTTGGTAGGTCGGTGTATAGGATGGGCGGTGTAGGTTGGTAGGTCGGTGTATAGGATGGGCGGTGTAGGTTGGTAGGTCGGTGTATACGATGGGCGGTGTAGGTTGGTAGGTCGGTGTATACGATGGGTGGTGTAGGTTGGTAGGTCGGTGTATACGATGGGCGGTGTAGGTTGGTAGGTCGGTGTATACGATGGGCGGTGTAGGTTGGTAGGTCGGTGTATAGGATGGGCGGTGTAGGTTGGTAGATCGGTATGTAGGTTGGTAGGTCGGTGTATAGGATGGGCGGTGTAGGTTGGTAGGTCGGTGTATAGGATGGGCGGTGTAGGTTGGTAGGTCGGTGTATACGATGGGCGGTGTAGGTTGGTAGGTCGGTGTATACGATGGGTGGTGTAGGTTGGTAGGTCGGTGTATACGATGGGTGGTGTAGGTTGGTAGGTCGGTGTATACGATGGGTGGTGTAGGTTGGTAGGTCGGTGTATACGATGGGTGGTGTAGGTTGGTAGATCGGTGTATAGGATGGGTGGTGTAGGTTGGTAGGTCGGTGTGTAGGTTGGTAGGTCGGTGTATACGATGGGCGGTGTAGGATTAATATCGGCAGAGATTTGTACACAGAAGAGGGGACTCGGACGGTCCCCCCGGCTTCCTTCCTCTCTCCGATTTCCCACAATTAGGAGAGCGATCCCAGCCAGATGTCTCCAGATGTTCCGTGGAGGTCACACAATTAGCACACGGCTGTCCACAGGGGCCGGAATATAATGAGGTGAAAGATTAGCTGAATCCGGATTATTTGATCCCGACACGGGGGGGGGGGGAGGGGAATTACTGTCATCACTTCCTCAATAAATACTGAACTAATAAAGAGGACCGGTGCTTGGCGTTAACCCATAGCAACCCCACCCCACCGTACATCAATGCACAACGCTCCCAGCTGATTGGTTCTTGCCTCACCTGTCTAACCAGCAGTGTGGTTGTTGGTGACGATTTCTCTTTGGGGAGCCATAAAATGAGGGCTGGTGGCGGGACAGACGGGTATGGGAGCTCCACCACAGGAGGTCAGCAAAGAGAACCGCCAGTCGTCACTGGGGGGCGCCCCTCGCAGTCATGTGATAGAAGTAGCTGCATATGATGGGCACAAGTAGCGGCATTTGATGGGGTTTTTTTTCAGTTTGTTTGCGCCCCACCCAAAAATTGGGCACCAGTCGCCACTGTTGGGGGGAGGGGGTATTCCGCCATATCTGGGAGAACGTGATGGAAAGCAGTTGGGTGGTGGTCTTGGCCATATCAACACCGTGTTCTGGGGGGGGGGATCACCATGACCATTATTGGGGCCCCCCATTGTAGATCTGCCCATCCTATGGAATAGGGGTGTCAGGCTCGCGGGCCGCATCAGCAGTATGGCTGCCACTTGTATCTGTAAGGCGGTAGAAATGTATCTTCTCTTTATCTCATGAAATAATTGCCTCCTGTAGCCATGAAGGGTGGTGCAGACTGGCATGGAGGCCACTCCTGTAGCCATGAAGGGTGGTGCAGACTGGCATGGAGGCCACTCCTGTAGCCATGAAGGGTGGTGCAGACTGGCATGGAGGTCACTCCTGTAGCCATGAAGGGTGGTGCAGACTGGCATGGAGGTCACTCCTGTAGCCATGAAGGGTGGTGCAGACTGGCATGGGGGCCACTCCTGTAGCCATGAAGGGTGGTGCAGACTGGCATGGAGGCCACTCCTGTAGCCATGAAGGGTGGTGCAGACTGGCATGGAGGCCACTCCTGTAGCCATGAAGGGTGGTGCAGACTGGCATGGAGGCCACTCCTGTAGCCATGAAGGGTGGTGCAGACTGGCATGGAGGCCACTCCTGTAGCCATGAAGGGTGGTGCAGACTGGCATGGGGGCCACTCCTGTAGCCATGAAGGGTGGTGCAGACTGGCATGGGGGCCACTCCTGTAGCCATGAAGGGTGGTGCAGACTGGCATGGAGGCCACTCCTGTAGCCATGAAGGGTGGTGCAGACTGGCATGGGGGCCACTCCTGTAGCCATGAAGGGTGGTGCAGACTGGCATGGAGGCCACTCCTGTAGCCATGAAGGGTGGTGCAGACTGGCATGGAGGCCACTCCTGTAGCCATGAAGGGTGGTGCAGACTGGCATGGAGGCCACTCCTGTAGTCATGAAGGGTGGTGCAGACTGGCATGGAGGTCACTCCTGTAGCCATGAAGGGTGGTGCAGACTGGCATGGAGGCCACTCCTGTAGCCATGAAGGGTGGTGCAGACTGGCATGGAGGCCACTCCTGTAGCCATGAAGGGTGGTGCAGACTGGCATGGGGGCCACTCCTGTAGCCATGAAGGGTGGTGCAGACTGGCATGGAGGCCACTCCTGTAGCCATGAAGGGTGGTGCAGACTGGCATGGAGGCCACTCCTGTAGTCATGAAGGGTGGTGCAGACTGGCATGGAGGTCACTCCTGTAGCCATGAAGGGTAGTGCAGACTGGCATGGAGGCCACTCCTGTAGTCATGAAGGGTGGTGCAGACTGGCATGGAGGCCACTCCTGTAGCCATGAAGGGTGGTGCAGACTGGCATGGAGGCCACTCCTGTAGCCATGAAGGGTGGTGCAGACTGGCATGGAGGCCACTCCTGTAGCCATGAAGGGTGGTGCAGACTGGCATGGGGGCCACTCCTGTAGCCATGAAGGGTGGTGCAGACTGGCATGGGGGCCACTCCTGTAGCAGAGGATCTGAGTCTGAAAAGAAGAGTCACCACCGTTGGTATCGTCCACGGGCCCTCGGCTCTCCCTTCTGTCTGAGCATTCTCCAATAACGTTTCTTGTGGATGATATCCGTGGTCGGCAATCCTCCTTTTCATCTACAATTGTATTATTCTCATAACAATTATAAAGAGATGTTCAGAGCGCACCCCCCCCCCCCCCACCCAATCAGAAGTCAAAGGTCCCCCACCTTCCCTTACATCACAACCAATCCCTTTATCTTGTACTGCTGGGAAGAATCTGGGGGGCGGAGCTGGGAAAACAGAGTGCAGGGTCTGAAGGAGGACCAGAGGAGGACTGCCAGGGTCTGCTGAATGGCGATACCAGGGGAGGTGGAGACGATGGGGTGCCGTGGGGTGGTGATGAGGGGAGTACCACAGCTGCAGAATAGGTGTGAGGGCCACATGAAATTGCCTGGAGGGCCTTGTGATGTGGAAGGATCACCACAACCAGAAATGGACCCCCAATTCTAGATCCAGCCATCCTATGGAAGGATCACCATGACCAGCACCGGGACCTCCATTGTAGATCGGGGCATTTGAGTCACCGGCCGTGTCTGAGCGTTCCCAGGACATCCAATAATCCGGGGAGGAATGGAGACCACATCCTGTCCATCTGGGACCGCACACCACACTGACAGCTGACTCCACCGAGACTTCATACTGACAGGAGAGGAGACAGAGGAATGTGTGCTCAGCACTGTACTCATCACCTCTCCACTACATGAGAGGAGGACATTGGAGGCTCATTTCTTTTGTTTATTAAAAATCTTACAAACATAATAAAAACATGATTACATATATACAGAAAAAATAAAATAATATAAACAAAAAAAGCGTAAAAAACGGCTTTTTTTGCCATAAAAAAACAAACAGAAATAAATATAAAAACCAAGAGACATATATGTTACCAGGGACGGTACAAGGGGGTGAGGGGCATAAGGAGAGGATGCCCTGGGCAGAACCGTATACAGGAGGAGGGGGGGGCAGAAGGAGAGGATGCCCTGGGCAGAACCGTATACAGGAGGGGGGGGGCAGAAGGAGAGGATGCCCTGGGCAGAACCGTATACAGGAGGAGGGGGGGGGGAGGGTGCAGGAGTACACCGTCTGTACTCACCGGCCATGCTACATGACTACTGACTGCCTGCAACATGTGCAGAGAGTGCTCCTGCACCCGGCACAAGCCTAAGACCAGCCCCACCCCGCCCCGCCCCGCCAGGCACTTCCTCGTCACGGCCGGTGTGACGTCACTGAGAGGCGGGATGGAAATGCAGAGTGCGCTCCTGCACCCGGTGTTGTGACATATACAGTCCGGCCATCAAAAAGTGTCTGCCCCGTACTGCGCAGGCGCAGCGCTTGCACAGTACAGAGCAGAAGAAGATTTGAAAAATCTCTGAAGATGAACGGCGCCTGCGCACTGAGTCCAGGTGCGAGCCCCAACATCCACGTGGACATAGGGCGGCACATATTAGAGGGCCCCTCGCCACGCTCCGGTCACGCCCTCGCTTCGCTCGGCTCTTTTTATTCTAACTCTGTGTCACGTACCTTACAGCGGAGTCAGACTGCTGAGGGTGGCCTCTCGCACGGTTCCGGTCTCCACACCCCTGGAGGTGGGAACAAGGAGCGTGAAGACAGCGAAAGGGTGCAGGTGCCTGCAGGTGGAAGTTGAAGACCTGGAGACGCTGGGTCCTCACGGGAGAAGAGGTGTAGACTGGTCACGGAGGTAGGCAGCGGAAGTTCAGCAGGAAGCACTGCGTGTCTATGACAGGCAAGGTCGGCAACTGGCGGGCAATGCGGTACAGGAACAAGAGGCAGGTGCGTAGTCAAGGACGAGCAAGGGTCTGGTAACGTGCAAGCAAATGAGGTACAGAATCAGGAAGCAAGCCAAAGTCCAAGCCGAGGTCAGTGGTAGTCCAGGAGATCGTAACAAGGGGTATCCAAGGAATGGGTATCAGGAACAAGGTCACAGGAACAAGGATCACAGGAACAAGGATCACAGGAACAAGGATCACAGGAACAAGGATCACAGGAACAAGGATCACAGGAACAAGGATCACAGGAACAAGGATCACAGGAACAAGGATCACAGGAACAACGATCACAGGAACAAGGATCACAGGAACAAGGATCTCAGGAACAAGGATCACAGGAACAAGGATCACAGGAACAACGATCACAGGAACAAGGATCACAGGAACAAGGATCACAGGAACAAGGATCACAGGAACAAGGATCACAGGAACAAGGATCACAGGAACAAGGATCACAGGAACAAGGATCACAGGAACAAGGATCACAGGAACAAGGATCACAGGAACAAGGATCACAGGAACAAGGATCACAGGAACAAGGATCACAGGAACAAGGATCACAGGAACAAGGATCTCAGGAACAAGGATCACAGGAACAAGGATCACAGGAACAAGGATCACAGGAACAAGGATCACAGGAACAAGGATCACAGGAACAAGGATCACAGGAACAAGGATCACAGGAACAAGGATCACAGGAACAAGGATCACAGGAACAAGGATCACAGGAACAAGGATCACAGGAACAACGATCACAGGAACAACGATCACAGGAACAAGGATCACAGGAACAAGGATCACAGGAACAAGGATCACAGGAACAAGGATCACAGGAACAAGATCACAGGAACAAGGTCACAGGAACAAGGATCACAGGAACAAGGATCACAGGAACAAGATCACAGGAACAAGGATCACAGGAACAAGGATCACAGGAACAAGGATCACAGGAACAAGGATCACAGGAACAAGGATCTCAGGAACAAGGATCACAGGAACAAGGATCACAGGAACAACGATCACAGGAACAAGGATCACAGGAACAAGGATCACAGGAACAAGGATCACAGGAACAAGGATCACAGGAACAAGGATCACAGGAACAAGGATCACAGGAACAAGGATCACAGGAACAAGGATCACAGGAACAAGGATCACAGGAACAAGGATCACAGGAACAAGGATCACAGGAACAAGGATCACAGGAACAAGGATCACAGGAACAAGGATCACAGGAACAAGGATCACAGGAACAAGGATCACAGGAACAAGGATCTCAGGAACAAGGATCACAGGAACAAGGATCACAGGAACAAGGATCACAGGAACAAGGATCACAGGAACAAGGATCACAGGAACAAGGATCACAGGAACAAGGATCACAGGAACAAGGATCACAGGAACAAGGATCACAGGAACAAGGATCACAGGAACAAGGATCACAGGAACAACGATCACAGGAACAACGATCACAGGAACAAGGATCACAGGAACAAGGATCACAGGAACAAGGATCACAGGAACAAGGATCACAGGAACAAGATCACAGGAACAAGGTCACAGGAACAAGGATCACAGGAACAAGGATCACAGGAACAAGATCACAGGAACAAGGATCACAGGAACAAGGATCACAGGAACAAGGATCACAGGAACAAGGATCACAGGAACAAGGATCACAGGAACAAGGATCACAGGAACAAGGATCACAGGAACAAGATCACAGGAACAAGGATCACAGGAACAAGGATCACAGGAACAAGGATCACAGGAACAAGGATCACAGGAACAAGATCACAGGAACAAGGATCACAGGAACAAGGATCACAGGAACAAGGATCACAGGAACAAGATCACAGGAACAAGGATCACAGGAACAAGGATCACAGGAACAAGGTCATAGGAACAACGATCACAGGAACAAGGATCACAGGAACAAGGATCACAGGAACAAGGATCACAGGCACAACGATCACAGGAACAAGGATCACAGGAACAAGGATCACAGGAACAAGGATCACAGGAACAAGGATCACAGGAACAAGGATCACAGGAACAAGGTCACAGGAACAAGGATCACAGGAACAAGGATCACAGGAACAACGATCACAGGAACAAGGATCACAGGAACAAGGATCACAGGAACAAGGATCACAGGAACAAGGTCACAGGAACAACGATCACAGGAACAAGGATCACAGGAACAAGGATCACAGGAACAAGGATCACAGGAACAAGGATCACAGGAACAAGGATCACAGGAACAAGGATCACAGGAACAAGGATCACAGGAACAAGGATCACAGGAACAAAGATCACAGGAACAAGGATCACAGGAACAAGGATCACAGGAACAAGGATCACAGG
The DNA here is from genome assembly GCF_037356315.1 of Lithobates pipiens. Classification (NCBI taxonomy): domain Eukaryota; kingdom Metazoa; phylum Chordata; class Amphibia; order Anura; family Ranidae; genus Lithobates; species Lithobates pipiens. The sequence goes on along the minus strand of NW_027507786.1, from coordinate 24,384,679 downwards.
AACAAGGTCACAGGAACAAGGATCACAGGAACAAGGATCACAGGAACAACGATCACAGGAACAAGGATCACAGGAACAAGGATCACAGGAACAAGGTCACAGGAACAAGGTCACAGGAACAAGGATCACAGGAACAAGATCACAGGAACAAGGATCACAGGAACAAGGATCACAGGAACAAGGTCATAGGAACAAGGATCACAGGAACAAGGTCACAGGAACAACGATCACAGGAACAACGATCACAGGAACAAGGATCACAGGAACAAGGTCATAGGAACAAGGATCAGGTCTCTCAGGAGTAGCTGAAGACGATCCAGCACTGGTGTCAGGCCAGGATCCTGTTTATATAGAGGGAAGTGAGCCAGGATTGGTGGAAGTGGCCGTCCGTGCGTGAATACGTACATACGTTCAGTTTGCGCGGGTGCCTCCGCGTGTTCGGATTGGTGTACGTCCACATGTTCGGATTAGCGTGCGTCCGTTCGTCCCGGAACTTGTATGCCTCTGACGGGGACACCGCGCATGGCGCCTAGAACGAAGAGGAACTGGTGCTATATGGGGACGGGCATACATACGGTGAGTTCCTTGACACTCTGTGTCCACTTGGATGGTGGGACTTCAACCTGGACTCGCTGCGCAGGCGCTGTTCATCTTCAGCACACGCAGTACACAGAGGACACTATCCAACGGGGGACACTATTTGACAGGACACCGGCACAAGCCTAAGACCAGCCCCACCCCGCCCGACAGGCGCTTCCTCGTCACAGCCGGCGTGACGTCACTGAGAGGCGGGATGGAAATGCAGAGTGACGCCGCCTGCACTATTCCATAGAACACTGGAGTGGTGACGTGAGTGAGGAGGAACCAGGCCGTGCATCGCACATGTATGCAGATTGCGGCCCCATCTTCAGGTGACTCCTGGGGGGGGGTAACACTGACATTGTACATTAACCCCCTTCATGCTGCATATTACAAATGCCATTGCTAATTAACCACTTGCCAACCTGCCCCAGATGGCAGCTCCAGGCACTGTGATTGTACCCAGCGAGTCTGTCCGTCCATCCCAGCCAATGATTCATGCCCGGGACCTGCTGATCGGCTGTGTCCAATCACAGCCCAGAGCTCTGTGTTGATAATCTACACAGAGCTCTGTACAGAGGGAACGACTGCTTTCTTTTCTTTTCCACACAAAGCAGGAAAAATAAACAAAATCGATCAGTAGTAAAAAGCAGCACATAATACACATTGTGAGGCACACAGTTAACCCCTTGATTGCCTCTATATTAACCCCTTCCCAGCCAGAGTCACCTGACATTAAAGCCCCCACCCTCCCCCCCCCAGCATGACTTCAGTGCAGCTTGCAAACAAATTAATAGAAGTCAATGCAAGTGGCTCTGACGTCCCCCAAGTAGTGCCGGAATCGTTTTCTAAGTTGGAGTGTCGAGTCGATTAGAAAAGTTCCATTGCCCCGAATGGAGCGCAACTTGTCAAGCGACTGTCACTCCAGTGTGAACTGAGCCCAAGTCGCTGATCACCACCAATATCAGTATAAAAAAAATTCCAGTATCTGTCCCATTGTTTCTAGGCACTGGAGCTTTCACACAAACCAATATACTGTATGTGACAAAAGTAAGTACACCCCTCAGTGAAATGTCTTCTCTCTTTTCATGTGACAACACTGGAGAAATGACACTTGTCTACAATGTAAAGTAGTGAGTGTACAGCTTGTATAACAGTGTAAATTTCCTGTCCCCTCAAAATAACTCAACACACAGCCATTAATGTCTAAACCGCTGGCAACAAAAGTCAGTACACCCCTAAGTGAAAATATCCAAATTGGGCCCAAAGTGTCAATATTTTGTGTGGCCGCCATTATTTCCCAGCACTGCCTTCACCCTCTTGGGCATGGAGGTCACCAGAGCTTCACATGTCACCACTGGAATCCTCTTCCCCTCCCCCATGATGACATCACAGAGCTGGTGGATGTTTGAGACCTTCCCCTCCTCCACCTTCCCTCTGAGGATCCCCCACAGATGATCAATAGGGTTGAGGTCTGGAGACATGCTTGGCCAGTCCATCACCTTTACCCTCAGCTTCTTTAGCAAGGCAGTGGTGGTGTTGGAGGTGTTTGGGGTGGTTATCATGTTGGAATACTGCCCTGCGGCCCAGTCTCTGAAGGGAGGGGATCATGCTCTGCTTCAGTATGTCACAGTACATGTTGGCATTCATGGTCCCCTCAATGATCTGTAGCCCCCCAGTGCCGGCAGCACTCATGCAGCCCCAGACCATGGCACCCCCACCACCATGCCTGACTGTAGACAAGACACACTTGTCTTTGTCCTCCTCACCTGGTTGCCCCCACACACGCCTGACACCATCTGACACCACATACCTTTATCTTGGTCTCATCAGACCACAGGACATGGTTCCAGTAATCCATCTCCTTAGTCTGCTTGTCTTCAGCAAACTGTTTGTGGTCTTTCTTGTGCATCATCTTTAGAAGAGGCTTCCTTCTGGGACGACAGCCATGCAGACCAATTTGATGCAGTGTGCGGCGTATGGTCTGAGCACTGACAGGCTGACCCCCCACCCCTACAACCTCTGCAGCAATGCTGGCAGCACTCATACGTCTATTTCCCAAAGACAACCTCTGGATATGACGCTGAGCACGTGACCTCAACTTCTTTGGTGGACCATGGCGAGGCCTGTTCTGAGGGGAACCTGTCCTGTTATACCGCTGTATGGTCTTGGCCACCGTGCTGCAGATCAGTTTCAGGGTCTTGGCAATCTTCTTATAGCCTAGGCCATCTTTATGTAGAGCGACAATTCTTATCTTCAGATCCTCAGAGAGTTCTTTGCCATGAGGTGCCATGTTGTACTTCCAGTGACCAGTATGAGAGAGTGAGAGTGATAACACCAAATTTAACACACCTGCTCCCCATTCACACCTGAGACCTTGTAACACTAACGAGTCACATGACACTGAGGGAAAATGGCTAATTGGGGCCCAATTTGGAGATTTTCCCTTAGGGGTGTACTGACTTTTGTTGCCAGCGGTTTAGACATGAATGGCTGTGTGTTGAGTTATTTTGAGGGGACAGGAAATTTACACTGTTATACAAGCTGTACACTCACTACTTTACATTGTAGACAAGTGTCATTTCTTCAGTGTTGTCACATGAAAAGAGAGAAGAAATGTCACTGAGGGGTGTACTTACTTTTGTCAGATATTGTATATACACATATTGTGATTTTTTTTATTACCAAAGACATGTAGTAGAATACATTTTTAAAAATATATATAGATTTTTTTTTTTTTTTGCAGAAAGTAAAAAATATTCTTTTTCAAAATTTTCCATCTGTGCCCCGGGTACCGGATTACCTTGTCCCAGCACTATATGTTATTATTATTATAATGCACAACAAAGCCCCTCCCCCACCTGACCACTCCCTCAGGCTAAGAAACCATTTGTAACACATGTAACCCATGCATGCGGCTTTTTCCAAAAATACAATCTAATAAAAAATCTAGGGGGACCTGAAAGGACAGAAAGAAAGCGGCACCCCCAGAGACTGACAGACAGCTACGGGGACCCGACCTTCCTCCACACCTTTGTCCAGGCCCCCGCTCACCACCTGTCCTTCCCAAGACCCCCAATCTTCCCAACCTCACCCAGAATGTTGTGCATCTCCACAGGAAGGACTTATTTCCGAGTGGAAACCCAACACCGTGCATTCCATGTGAAGAAACGGAATACTAAACCAACTAGAAAAAGTCTCTCGAAATCAAAATCCTGATGTGTCTCAAAGGCCCCGTACGACCACTCCGCATAACTCAGGCGGGAAAGGAAAAGGATACCCAGAGCCCCACCCACCCGCTTATAGACTTCTATATTAAAGGGCCACTGAATCAGGAAATAGTTCATGGTCTCCTCCACCCCACCACACTCCACCCTTAGACAACCACCGTTCTCCGCAGAGCAATGCTTCAGGTTGCCCTTCACATAGAGTCTGCCATGAAACGAGCACCAGGCCAAATCCCAAAACTTTAAAGGGATTCTCTCTAGACTGAGCAAACGCAGACCCTCCCTCATAACAGGGCCTGGGCAGTCCCTCAAGGCCATTGGCTCGCTAAAGGCAGATTCAACAACCCTCCTCTCCAGGTCCTTCCTAGGAAGAGACTTCATTACCTCCTCTGTCACTCACCACTGCCGAAGCATTTTCAGGCACGGGGGCAACATAAGCCGAGAGCTCACCATGTCGGCCCCTGGGGCTTTTCACTGGACCACCCAGCTTCGCAGAAAAAGCCTAAATCAGGACTGGAAAATATCAACCCAACCAGGTGGTTCCTCTGCCAGCAAGTTACCAAAATATGTTTCAAAAAGAAAAAAAAAATTAAAATACCACCGGCTTGACCATACCTAGGCCACCCACCCACCTGGGAAGGTAGGTTACAGACCTCTTTACAAGATTCAGTTTGTTCCTCCATAACAGTTGGAAGAACCAGCTGTAGATCTTCGCATAGAGAGAGAGAGACGGGCAAAACACAGACAAAGCTGACATAGAAATACCGGATCAGGTAAGTTTTAATCAGGTCAATCCTTTCCCTGTAAGCCCCCGTACACACGATCGGACATTCCGACAACAAAAACGGATTTTGTCCGAAACTTGTGTTGCATACACACGGTCGGACAAAGTTGTCGGAAAATCCGATTGTACGTAACGTGATGACGTTATTTCGTTACGACGGGACTAGTAGCCAAAAGCTTTGGTAGCAGTGCATCTCCTGCAGGGGGCAGTGTTGCCTGAAAGTTCTAAACTAAAGATGCAAAACTCCCTTAGCACCGCAGAGACTAGAACAGCGCAGTGTGACCACATGCTGACCGTCCGACCGACTACACGCCGTCCGACCAACTGACCGACTACACGCCGACCGACCAACTGCACACCGACCCAACCGACCGACCGCACGCCGACCCAACCAACTGATCAACCACACACCGACCCAACCGACTGACCGACCGCACGCCGACCCAACTGACTGACCAACCGCACGCCGACCCAACCAACCGACCAACCACACACGGCCCAACCGACCGGCCAACCGCACGCCGACCCGACCGACCACACTCTGACCGACCGCACGCCGACCCAACCGACTGATCAACCACACACCGACCCAACCAACTGACCGACCGCGCGCCGACCCAACCGACTGACCGACCGCACGCCGACCCAACCAACTCACCGACCGCACGCCGACCCGACCGACTGACCAACCACACACGGCCCAACCGACCGACCAACCGCACGCCGACCGGACCAACCGCACTCTGACCGACCGCACGCCGACCCAACCGACTGATCAACCACACTTGATACACAATCTGACAGCTCTTTGCACTGTATATGCATAGCTGCCAACTGTCCCGGATTTGGAGAGAGTGTCCTGGATTTGGAGGGAGTGTCCCGGATTTGGAGGGAGTGTCCCGGATTTGGAGGGAGTGTCCCGGATTTGGAGGGAGTGTCCTGGATTTGGAGGGAGTGTCCCGGATTTGGAGGGAGTGTCCTGGATTTGGAACAAAGTCCCTCTGTCCCTCTTTCCTCCTCATTGGTCCCTCATGTTGCTCTGTATATAAAATGTATATTTATCTCCCAGTGATAAACCTTTCAGCCCATTTCTACATCTCTGTATTTGTAAATTCCAAAATCCATGTTCCCTCCGCGTTTCTCCCGTTTCATCCGCCGGACCTTCAGAGCGCATCATGCGAGGTGATTATCTCCTAAACCGTACACGGAGATAATCATTCTACCTCCAGGTAAGTCTTATTATAGGCTTCGACTTTACTGGATCCTGTGTCAGGTAAGTGACACATAATGGGATACTATGCGATGCGATGCGATGTGATGCGATGCGATGCATAGTAGTCCATTATGCTTTGCAGGGAATGAAAGAGGAAGTAACACTCATCAGGGTTTACTTCCTCTTTAACTAATCATCGTTTTTGTAGAATTCTCCTTTAAGAAGATGTGTTGGGGGTGTGTCGGGGGTGTGTCGGGGGTGTGTCCCAAGCCTGCATACTTTTTCTAATAGGTGTCCCTGGTTCCCATCTCAGATATTTGGGAAGTTATATAAATGTACAATTATTGAGCTCTGCAGAGGAGTCTGTCAGGTGAAGGGTTAACTGTTGCAACTTCTAGGTGACGTCACATGCTCATTTACATATCCCCGCCCACCAGCCTGACAACCTATAGAGAATTCCTATAGGAGAGTAAAATTTCCATTGTGAGGACTGGAGGCCTCTCTGCCATCACCAGCAATATATGTGACCTATACATTGTATATATAATCTGTATACATTGTATATATAATATGTATGCAGGACCCACCATGATCTATCCATTGTCATTGTGGCAGTGGAGGGGTTAATGATGGGGGGTCATTGTGGCAGCGGAGGGGTTAATGATGGGGGTCATTGTGGCAGTGGAGGGGTTAATGATGGGGGTCATTGTGGCAGTGGAGGGGTTAATGATGGGGGGTCATTATGGCAGTGGAGGGGTTAATGATGGGGGGTCATTGTGGCAGCGGAGGGGTTAATGATGGGGGGTCATTGTGGCAGCAGAGGGGTTAATGATGGGGGGTCATTGTGGCAGTGGAGGGGTTAATGATGGGGGTCATTGTGGGAGTGGAGGGGTTAATGATGGGGGGTCATTATGGCAGTGGAGGGGTTAATGATGGGGGGTCATTGTGGCAGCGGAGGGGTTAATGATGGGGGGTCATTGTGGCAGTGGAGGGGTTAATGATGGGGGGTCATTATGGCAGTGGAGGGGTTAATGATGGGGGGTCATTGTGGCAGCGGAGGGGTTAATGATGGGGGGTCATTGTGGCAGCAGAGGGGTTAATGATGGGGGGTCACTGTGGCAGCAGAGGGGTTAATGATGGGCGGTCATTGTGGCAGTGGAGGGGTTAATGATGGGCGGTCATTGTGGCAGCGGAGGGGTTAATGATGGGGGGTCACTGTGGCAGCAGAGGGGTTAATGATGGGGGTCATTGTGGCAGTGGAGGGGTTAATGATGGGCGGTCATTGTGGCAGCGGAGGGGTTAATGATGGGGGGTCACTGTGGCAGCAGAGGGGTTAATGATGGGCGGTCATTGTGGCAGTGGAGGGGTTAATGATGGGCGGTCATTGTGGCAGCGGAGGGGTTAATGATGGGGGGTCACTGTGGCAGCAGAGGGGTTAATGATGGGGGTCATTGTGGCAGCGGAGGGGTTAATGATGGGGGGTCATTGTGGCAGCGGAGGGGTTAATGATGGGGGGGTCATTGTGGCAGCGGAGGGGTTAATGATGGGGGGTCATTGTGGCAGTGGAGGGGTTAATGATGGGGGGTCATTGTGGCAGTGGAAGGGTTAATGATGGGGGGTCATTGTGGCAGCGGAGGGGTTAATGATGGGGGGTCATTGTGGCAGCGGAGGGGTTAATGATGGGGGGTCACTGTGGCAGCGGAGGGGTTAATGATGGGGGGTCATTGTGGCAGCGGAGGGGTTAATGATGGGGAGTCACTGTGGCAGCGGAGGGGTTAATGATGGGGGGTCATTGTGGCAGTGGAGGGGTTAATGATGGGGGGTCACTGTGGCAGCGGTGGGGTTAATGATGGGGGTCATTGTGGCAGCGGAGGGGTTAATGATGGGAGGTCATTGTGGCAGTGGAGGGGTTAATGATGGGGGGTCACTGTGGCAGTGGAGGGGTTAATGATGGGGGGTCATTGTGGCAGTGGAGGGGTTAATGATGGGGGTCATTGTGGCAGCGGAGGGGTTAATGATGGGGGGTCATTGTGGCAGCGGAGGGGTTAATGATGGGGGGTCATTGTGGCAGTGGAGGGGTTAATGATGGGGGGTCATTGTGGCAGCGGAGGGGTTAATGATGGGGGGTCATTGTAGCAGTGGAGGGGTTAATGATGGGGGGTCACTGTGGCAGCGGAGGGGTTAATGATGGGGGGTCATTGTGGCAGTGGAGGGGTTAATGATGGGGGTCATTGTGGCAGCGGAGGGGTTAATGATGGGGGGTCATTGTGGCAGTGGAGGGGTTAATGATGGGGGGTCATTGTGGCAGCAGAGGGGTTAATGATGGGGGGTCACTGTGGCAGCGGAGGGGTTAATGATGGGGGTCATTGTGGCAGTGGAGGGGTTAATGATGGGGGGTCACTGTGGCAGCGGAGGGGTTAATGATGGGGGTCATTGTGGCAGTGGAGGGGTTAATAATGGGGGGTCATTGTGGCAGTGGAGGGGTTAATGATGGGGGGTCATTATGGCAGCGGAGGGGTTAATGATGGGGGGTCATTGTGGCAGCGGAGGGGTTAATGATGGGGGGTCATTGTGGCAGTGGAGGGGTTAATGATGGGGGGTCATTGTGGCAGCAGAGGGATTAATGATGGGGGGTCATTGTGGCAGCAGAGGGGTTAATGATGGGGGGTCATTGTGGCAGCGGAGGGGTTAATGATGGGGGGTCATTGTGGCAGCGGAGGGGTTAATGATGGGGGGTCATTGTGGCAGTGGAGGGGTTAATGATGGGGGGTCACTGTGGCAGCGGAGGGGTTAATGATGGGGGGTCATTGTGGCAGTGGAGGGGTTAATGATGGGGGTCATTGTGGCAGCGGAGGGGTTAATGATGGGGGGTCATTGTGGCAGCGGAGGGGTTAATGATGGGGGGTCATTGTGGCAGCGGAGGGGTTAATGATGGGGGGTCATTGTGGCAGCGGAGGGGTTAATCCGCAGGGTATTAGGCTCCTCCCTCTGCAGTGTGGCGGTGAAGTGGTTAATATGTTGCAGGCGCTGTGCCGACAGATGGTCCCCCTCCCCCCCTGTATGAGGAATCTGCATTGTGTGTGTGACAGGCGCTACTGTCCCTTTAAGAGCCGAGCGCTACAAAGACAGGAGCAGAGAAGACAGCACAGGGGGCATCGAGAGCCGGATACCCCCATCTACCCTATACAGGGGGCATCGAGAGCCGGATACCCCCATATACCCTATACAGGGGGCATCGAGAGCCGGATACCCCCATCTACCCTATACAGAGGGCACCGAGAGCCGGATACCCCCATCTACCCTATACAGGGGGCACCGAGAGCCGGATACCCCCATCTACCCTATACAGGGGGCACCGAGAGCCGGATACCCCCATCTACCCTATACAGGGGGCACCGAGAGCCGGATACCCCCATCTACCCTATACAGGGGGCACCGAGAGCCGGATACCCCCATCTACCCTATACAGGGGGCACCGAGAGCCGGATACCCCCATCTACCCTATACAGAGGGCACCGAGAGCCGGATACCCCCATCTACCCTATACAGAGGGCACCGAGAGCCGGATACCCCCATCTACCCTATACAGAGGGCACCGAGAGCCGGATACCCCCATCTACCCTATACAGAGGGCACCGAGAGCCGGATACCCCCATCTACCCTATACAGGGGGCACCGAGAGCCGGATACCCCCATCTACCCTATACAGGGGGCACCTAGAGCCTGATACCCCCATCTACCCTATACAGGGGGCACCGAGAGCCGGATACCCCCATCTACCCTATACAGGGGGCACCGAGAGCCGGATACCCCCATCTACCCTATACAGAGGGCACCGAGAGCCGGATACCCCCATCTACCCTATACAGAGGGCACCGAGAGCCGGATACCCCCATCTACCCTATACAGGGGGCACCGAGAGCCGGATACCCCCATCTACCCTATACAGGGGGCACCTAGAGCCTGATACCCCCATCTACCCTATACAGGGGGCACCGAGAGCCGGATACCCCCATCTACCCTATACAGGGGGCACCGAGAGCCAGATACCCCCATCTACCCTATACAGGGGGCACCGAGAGCCGGATACCCCCATCTACCCTATACAGGGGGCACCGAGAGCCGGATACCCCCATCTACCCTATACAGGGGGCACCGAGAGCCTGATACCCCCATCTACCCTATACAGGGGGCACCGAGAGCCGGATACCCCATCTACCCTATACAGGGGGCACCGAGAGCCGGATACCCCCATCTACCCTATACAGGGGGCACCGAGAGCCTGATACCCCCATCTACCCTATACAGGGGGCACCGAGAGCCGGATACCCCCATCTACCCTATACAGGGGGCACCGAGAGCCGGATACCCCCATCTACCCTATACAGAGGGCACTGAGAGCCGGATACCCCCATCTACCCTATACAGGGGGCACGAGAGCCGGATACCCCCATCTACCCTATACAGAGGGCACCGAGAGCCGGATACCCCCATCTACCCTATACAGAGGGCACCGAGAGCCGGATACCCCCATCTACCCTATACAGGGGGCACCGAGAGCCGGATTCCCCCATCTACCCTATACAGGGGGCACCGAGAGCCGGATACCCCCATCTACCCTATACAGAGGGCATCGAGAGTCGGATACCCCCATCTACCCTATACAGAGGGCATCGAGAGTCGGATACCCCCATCTACCCTATACAGAGGGCACCGAGAGCCGGATACCCCCATCTACCCTATACAGGGGGCATCGAGAGCCGGATACCCCTATCTACCCTATACAGGGGGCATCGAGAGTCGGATACCCCCATCTACCCTATACAGAGGGCATCGAGAGCCGGATACCCCCATATACCCTATAAGGAGGGCATCGAGAGCCGGATACCCCCATCTACCCTATACAGGGGCACCGAGAGCCGGATACCCCCATCTACCGTATACAGGGGGCACCTAGAGACTGATACCCCCATCTACCCTATAAGGAGGGCATCGGGAGCCGGATACCCCCATCTACCCTATACAGGGGGCATCGAGAGTCGGATACCCCCATCTACCCTATACAGAGGGCATCGAGAGCCGGATACCCCCATATACCCTATAAGGAGGGTATCGAGAGCCGGATACCCCCATCTACCCTATAGAGGGGGAACCGAGAGCCGGATACCCCCCATCTACCCTATACAGGGGGCACCGAGAGCCGGATACCCCCATCTACCCTATACAGGGGGCACCGAGAGCCGGATTCCCCATCTACCCTATACAGGGGGCACCGAGAGCCGGATACCCCCATCTACCCTATACAGGGGGCACCGAGAGCCGGATTCCCCCATCTACCCTATACAGGGGGCACCGAGAGCCGGATACCCCCATCTACCCTATACAGAGGGCATTGAGAGCCGGATACCCCCATCTACCCTATACAGAGGGCATCGAGAGCCGGATACCCCCATCTACCCTATACAGAGGGCATTGAGAGCCGGATACCCCCATCTACACTATACAGGGGGCACCAAGAGCCGGATACCCCCATCTACCCTATACAGGGGGCACCGAGAGCCGGAATCCCCCATCTACCCTATACAGAGGGCACCGAGAGCCAGATACCCCCATCTATCCTATACAAGGGGCATTAAGGTCCTGATACCCCCATCTATCCTGTACAAGGGGCATTAAGGTCCTGATACCCCCATCTATCCTGTACAAGGGGCATTAAGGTCCTGATACCCCCATCTATCCTGTACAAGGGGCATTAAGGTACTAATGTAATATCCCCCACCCATCCATACTGCATTCATCCCCCTTTCATCCAGCCAGGAGAGGAAAGACTACAACACGAGGGGGAGGCAGTGATCTCCAGATACCCCCCATCTACCCTCCCAGTCCAGAAGACACCCCCCCCACCCGCCCCCGAGAGACTTGATGAGGAATTCTGGTCTTCCAGATCGGAGAGAGACCAGCAAAGGACAAACTCTGACCTGAGACCAGCAAACGTCTGACAGAGACCCCGGGGCCCCCAACCCAGGAGAGACCCCCAGAGAGAAGCCCCCCAGAAGTGCCCCGAGCTGCCAGGGACTGTGATGTGTCCAGGTGGTCCCTGTGCCCCCCTCTACCCTCTGGGACATGTGATGCCAGGAGAGGGGGCAGAAGAATGTGGAACCTTGTGAGGTGCCATGGAGCTTCCTGATCTCCCCTCTACCTACAAGATGTACCCCAGGTAGAGGGACCTTACAGACTGGGCCCCCTCACCTACCTGCCTACCTACCCTTCTGTTTGTGTCCCGCAATCCCCGAGCACCATGTCCCTGGCATTCTGCGGCACCGACAACAATTCTGCCGCCTACAATGTGGACAACGGGGTCCTGAATAACGGCTGCTTCGTGGATGCCCTGAATGTGGTTCCCCATGTGTTCCTCCTCTTCATCACCTTCCCCATCCTCTTCATCGGTGAGTACCTACCTACACTGAGTATACGCTGTACCCCCCCCATCACCTTCATCGGTGAGTACCTACCTACACTGAGTATACGCTGTACCCCCCCCCCCATCACCTTCATCGGTGAGTACCTACCTACACTGAGAATAAACTGTACCCCCCCCCATACCTTCCTCTTCATCACCTTCCCCATCCTCTTCATCGGTGAGTACCTACCTACACTGAGTATACGCTGTACCCCCCCCCCCCATCACCTTCATCGGTGAGTACCTACCTACACTGAGAATAAACTGTACCCCCCCCCCATACCTTCCTCTTCATCACCTTCCCCATCCTCTTCATCGGTGAGTACCTACCTACACTGAGACTAAACTGTACCCCCCCCATCACCTTCATCGGTGAGTACCTACCTACACTGAGTATACGCTGTACCCCCCCATCACCTTCATCGGTGAGTACCTACCTACACTGAGTATACGCTGTACCCCCCCATCACCTTCATCGGTGAGTACCTACCTACACTGAGTATACGCTGTACCCCCCCCATACCTTCCTCTTCATCACCTTCATTGGTGAGTACCTACCTACACTGAGTATACGCTGTACCCCCCCATACCTTCCCCATCCTCTTCATCGGTGAGTACCTACCTACACTGAGTATACGCTGTACCCCCCCATCACCTTCATCGGTGAGTACCTACCTACACTGAGTATACGCTGTACCCCCCCATCACCTTCATCGGTGAGTACCTACCTACACTGAGTATACGCTGTACCCCCATCCTCTTCATCGGTGAGTACCTACCTACACTGAGTATACGCTGTACCCCCCCATCCTCTTCATCGGTGAGTACCTACCTACACTGAGTATACGCTGTACCCCCCCCCCCATCACCTTCATCGGTGAGTACCTACCTACACTGAGTATACGCTGTACCCCCCCATCACCTTCATCGGTGAGTACCTACCTACACTGAGTATACGCTGTACCCCCCCATACCTTCCTCTTCATCACCTTCATTGGTGAGTACCTACCTACACTGAGTATACGCTGTACCCCCCCATACCTTCCCCATCCTCTTCATCGGTGAGTACCTACCTACACTGAGTATACGCTGTATCCCCCCATCCTCTTCATCGGTGAGTACCTACCTACACTGAGAATAAACTGTACCCCCCCCCATACCTTCCTCTTCATCACCTTCCCCATCCTCTTCATCGGTGAGTACCTACCTACACTGAGTATACGCTGTACCCCCCCCCCCCCATCACCTTCATCGGTGAGTACCTACCTACACTGAGAATAAACTGTACCCCCCCCCCATACCTTCCTCTTCATCACCTTCCCCATCCTCTTCATCGGTGAGTACCTACCTACACTGAGACTAAACTGTACCCCCCCCCATCACCTTCATCGGTGAGTACCTACCTACACTGAGTATACGCTGTACCCCCCCATCACCTTCATCGGTGAGTACCTACCTACACTGAGTATACGCTGTACCCCCCCATCACCTTCATCGGTGAGTACCTACCTACACTGAGTATACGCTGTACCCCCCCCATACCTTCCTCTTCATCACCTTCATTGGTGAGTACCTACCTACACTGAGTATACGCTGTACCCCCCCATACCTTCCCCATCCTCTTCATCGGTGAGTACCTACCTACACTGAGTATACGCTGTACCCCCCCATCACCTTCATCGGTGAGTACCTACCTACACTGAGTATACGCTGTACCCCCCCATCACCTTCATCGGTGAGTACCTACCTACACTGAGTATACGCTGTACCCCCATCCTCTTCATCGGTGAGTACCTACCTACACTGAGTATACGCTGTACCCCCCCATCCTCTTCATCGGTGAGTACCTACCTACACTGAGTATACGCTGTACCCCCCCCCCCATCACCTTCATCGGTGAGTACCTACCTACACTGAGTATACGCTGTACCCCCCCATCACCTTCATCGGTGAGTACCTACCTACACTGAGTATACGCTGTACCCCCCCATACCTTCCTCTTCATCACCTTCATTGGTGAGTACCTACCTACACTGAGTATACGCTGTACCCCCCCATACCTTCCCCATCCTCTTCATCGGTGAGTACCTACCTACACTGAGTATACGCTGTATCCCCCCATCCTCTTCATCGGTGAGTACCTACCTACACTGAGTATACGCTGTACCCCCCCCCCCATCACCTTCATCGGTGAGTACCTACCTACACTGAGTATACGCTGTACCCCCCCCATCACTTTCATCGGTGAGTACCTACCTACACTGAGAATAAACTGTACCCCCCCCCACATCACCTTCATCGGTGAATACCTACCTACACTGAGAATAAACTGTACCCCCCCATACCTTCCTCTTCATCACCTTCCCCATCCTCTTCATCGGTGAGTACCTACCTACACTGAGTATACGCTGTAGCCCGCCCCATCACCTTCATCGGTGAGTACCTACCTACACTGAGTATAAACTGTACCCCCCCCATACCTTCCCCATCCTCTTCATCGATGAGTACCTACCTACATTGAGTATACACTGTACCCCCCATCACCTTTATCAGTGAGTACCTACCTACACTGAGTATACACTGTACCCCCCCATCACCTTCATCGGTTAGTACCTACCTACACTGAGTATAAACTGTACCCCCCCATACCTTCCTCTTCATCAGTGAGTACCTACCTACACTGAGAATAAACTGTACCCCCACCCCATACCTTCCCCATCACCTTCCCCATCCTCTTCATCGGTGAGTACCTACACTGAGAATACGCTGTACCCCCCCCCCCCATCACCTTCATCGGTGAGTACCTACCTACACTGAGTATACGCTGTACCCCCCCATCACCTTCATCGGTGAGTACCTACCTACACTGAGAATAAACTGTACCCCCCCATACCTTCCCCATCCTCTTCATTGGTGAGTACCTACCTACACTGAGTATACGCTGTACCCCCCCCATCACCTTCATCGGTGATTACCTACCTACACTGAGAATAAACTGTACCCCCCCCCCCATACCTTCCCCATCCTCTTCATCGGTGAGTACCTACCTACACTGAGTATAAACTGTACCCCCCCATACCTTCCTCTTCATCACCTTCCCCATCCTCTTCATCAGTGAGTACCTACCTACACTGAGTATAAACTGTACCCCCCCATACCTTCCTCTTCATCACCTTCCACATCCTCTTCATCGGTGAGTACCTACCTACACTGAGTATACGCTGTACCCCCCCCCCCATCACCTTCATCGGTTAGTACCTACCTACACTGAGAATAAACTGTACCCCCCCATCACCTTCCCCATCCTCTTCATCGGTGAGTACCTACCTACACTGAGAATAATCTGTACCCCCACCCCATACCTTCCTCTTCATCACCTTCCCCATCCTCTTCATCGGTGAGTACCTACCTACACTGAGTATACGCTGTACCCCCCCCCCCCCCATCACCTTCATCGGTTAGTACCTACCTACACTGAGAATAAACTGTACCCCACCCCATACCTTCCCCATCACCTTCCCCATCCTCTTCATCGGTGAGTACCTACCTACACTGAGTATACGCTGTACCCCCCCCCCCCCCCCCATCACCTTCATCGGTTAGTACCTACCTACACTGAGAATAAACTGTACCCCACCCCATACCTTCCCCATCACCTTCCCCATCCTCTTCATCGGTGAGTACCTACCTACACTGAGTATACGCTGTACCCCCCATCACCTTCATCGGTGAGTACCTACCTACACTGAGTATAAACTGTACCCCCCATACCTTCCTCTTCATCACCTTCCCGATCCTCTTCATCGGTGAGTACCTACCTACACTAAGTATACACTGTAACCCCCCATCACCTTCCTCATCAGTACCCGACTACCTACCTACACTGAACACACCTGTACCATACACTGTGCATAATATATACTGACCTCATATACACCTATTATACACACACCATACATACTGACCCCTATATACTATTCATCTTAACCTTATATACTATTAATACTGACCCCTATATACTATTCATACTGACCCCTATATACTATTCATACTGACCCCTATATACTATTCATCTTAACCTTATATACTATTAATACTGACCCCTATATACTATTCATACTGACCCCTATATACTATTCATACTGACCCCTATATACTATTCATCTTAACCTTATATACTATTAATACTGACCCCTATATACTATTCATACTGACCCCTATATACTATTCATACTGACCCCTATATACTATTCATCTTAACCTTATATACTATTCATACTGGCCCCTATATACTATTCATACTGACCCCTATATACTATTCATCTTAACCTTATATACTATTCATACTGACCCCTATATACTATTCATACTGACCCCTATATACTATTCATCTTAACCTTATATACTATTCATACTGACCCCTATATACTATTCATACTGACTCTCTATATACATCTAGTATATGCACGAAACATACTACCCCTATATGCACCTGCTATAAGCAATATACAAATTGGCATTATATATATATCACATACTATGTACTGAGTCCCTATAAACACCTACTATTTATATATATATATATATATATATCACACACTATATACTGAGTATATATATATATATGCTATACATATTGACCCCCCTATATACTCTGTGTAGTTACCCCTATGTGCACCTATTTTATACACTATGCATTCTGACCGCCAATATTTATCTGCCCCCCTCATGATAGGAGGTCATGGAGGAGCAGATCCCTCACCTATATGATGTATATAGCAGGCTGTGTATATGGCAGGACTCCGCTATCAGCTCCATCCACCTGCAGGCTGACCGGTAGACTTATTTTTTGGACTGGGAATGTTCTCCAGAGAACAAGCGGCCGCTGCTCCTCGGCCTGCTGAGCACCGCCCGTCGGTCCGAGGCTCGTCTCCCGGTCCTCCTAGTCCTCCTCCAACCCATTCATGAAGGCCTCCTCCACCCCATTCATGAAGGCCTCCTCCACCCCATTCATGAAGCCTCCTCCACCCCATTCATGAAGCCTCCTCCAACCCATTCATGAAGCCTCCTCCACCCCATTCATGAAGTCTCCTCCACCCCATTCATGAAGGCCTCCTCCACCCCATTCATGAAGGCCTCCTCCACCCCATTCATGAAGTCTCACTCCACCCCAATTCAATGAAGCCTCCTCCAACCCATTCATGAAGGCCTCCTCCACCCAATTCATGAAGTCTCCTCCACCCCATTCATGAAGGCCTCCTCCACCCCATTCATGAAGTCTCCTCCACCCATTCATGAAAGCCTCCTCCAACCCATTCATGAAGGCCTCCTCACCCCATTCATGAAGGCCTCCTCCACCCCATTCATGAAGGCCTCCTCACCCCATTCATGAAGGCCCCTCCACCCCATTCATGAAGCCTCCTCCACCCCATTCATGAAGCCTCCTCCACCCCATTCATGAAGCCTCCTCCACCCCATTCATGAAGCCTCCTCCAACCCATCATGAAGCCTCCTCCAACCCATTCATGAAGGCCTCCTCCACCCCCATTCATGAAGGCCTCCTCCACCCCATTCATGAAGCCTCCTCCACCCCATTCATGAAGCCTCCTCCACCCATTCATGAAGCCTCCTCCACCCCATTCATGAAGCCTCCTCCCACCCCATTCATGAAGGCCTCCTCCACCCCATTCAAGAAGGCCTCCTCCACCCCATTCATGAAGCCTCCTCCACCCCATTCATGAAGGCCTCCTCCAACCCATTCATGAAGGCCTCCTCCACCCCATTCATGAAGGCCTCCTCCAACCCATTCATGAAGCCTCCTCCACCCCATTCATGAAGCCTCCCTCCACCCCATTCATGAAGCCTCCTCCACACCATTCATGAAGCCTCCTCCACCCCATTCATGAAGGCCTCCCTCCAACCCATTCATGAAGCCTCCTCCAACCCATTCATGAAGCCTCCTCCACCCCATTCATGAAGCCTCCTCCACCCCATTCATGAAGGCCTCCTCCACCCCATTCATGAAGGCCTCCTCCACCCCATTCATGAAGGCCTCCTCCACCCCATTCATGAAGCCTCCTCCACCCCATTCATGAAGCCTCCTCTAGATGTTCTGCTGCAGCCAACAGTTCATCATCCACAGATTCCTCACCCATGTTATGGAAGGCCTCTGGGGAATCCTTTTGGAAATGGCGAGCCCACCACTTGACCTTCTCCCAGGTAGAACTCAGGTGGCCACCAACCTCCCCACAAAGATCCCACTTCAGGATCGTGCCAACACTCGCCACATGGCCACATTTACCACGTTTAGGACATGACCTGGGCTGACTCGCATAGAAGTAAACTCCTCTCTCCCGCCTGATGAAGGAGTTTGGCGAGTGATGGGTAACATTGTTAGTTTGCCTCAACATGAAGTGGTTGTAAACCTCCGAGGATCCTCTGCATGAAGGGGAAAACACACCCGGCGGTGACCGCTTCTGCTCTTAAAGGCCTGACCAGTATAACTGTTACTGGTAGAAAAAGAAGGGGCTCCGGGCATTCCGAGGAGGGACATGACCAGATGGACCACCATTCCCTTGTGGAGCAGGTGGTGGATCCACCAAAGGGGGAGAGGGGGTTTAGTCCTGAGGGTTATTTTGAACTGACACCTCCATCGCTACATTCTCAGAGGCCTCAGACTGCCGATGACCCCATTCAGATGTCCCAGCATTAGTATTACATCATTACAAACAGCACTGACATCATTCACATCATTACTAGTTACCCCAGTGTTACTCCCATCATGAACACCAATTACCCCCAACATGGCTCCCCTCGTGAACACCAATTACCCCCAACATGTCTCCCCTCGTGAACACCAATTACCCCCAACATAGCTCCCACCATGAACACCAATTAGCCCAACACGGCTCCCATCATGAACACCAATTACCCCCACCACGGCTCCTATCATGAACACCAATTACCCCCACCACGGCTCCTATCATGAACACCAATTACCCCCACCACGGCTCCTATCATGAACACCAATTACCCCCACCACGGCTCCTATCATGAACACCAATTACCCCCAACACGGCTCCTATCATGAACACCAATTACCCTCAGCATGGCTCCCCTCGTGAACACCAATTACCCCCAACACGGCTCCCACCATGAACACCAATTACCCCAGCATGGCTCCTATCATGAGTACTAGTGGCAGCAGCACTGGTCTCACAATCCATGTGCTGGGAGGCCACCATGTCACTCCTCTGAGTCTCCTGGGCTACTCTGATATCCTCCAGAGCGGGAAGATCATCTCCAACCCGATGCTTCTCCTCACTGTCCCCCAGAGTGTCCGAGTCTCAAACTGGGGGCCCTCCAGCTGTTTCAAAACTACAAGTCCCATCATGCCTCTGCCTGGGGGAGTCATGCTTGTACCTGTCAGCCTTGCAGTGCCTCCTGGGTAGGGTTGCCACCTTTTGTTCAAGTCAAACCCGAACACTTTAGCGGAGCACGCCAATTTTTTTTTATAGTAAAAACTATACATATATTTTGCTATTAAATGACATTTCTAATCATATGAAGTTAATAACAAGAGTTCCCCTTTACATCAGAGCCCACAGAGTTCCCCTTTTTTACATCTTAACTCGCTGAGTTCCCTTTCACTGTAAGAGGGGACTCTGCAGACTCTGATGTAAGGGGGAACACTGAGAACTCGGATGTACGGAGAGGACTCTAATGTAAGGGGGAACACTGTGGCCTCATGTTTAAAGGGGAAATCTGATGTAAGGGGTGCTCGGAGGACCCTGATTTACCTTAGTGTACTCACTCAGAGGCAGGAGAAAGAAAGGGGGAGACTTCAGTCACGGACAGGGAGGGATGGTGAGCTCACTCACCCCTTGGCAGTCATCACCTCTCATCCAGATGTATCCGAGGCTGCTGAATTCCAATTTTTCCGGCCCCAACTTTCCTTTTCTGAGGCACAGCGCCAGGGGTTGGAGTGTGGGCAGACCCAGAGGGGTAGGGGTGGGGGGGAAGAGGTGCTGATCGAGCCCTCTCTCCTCTCCCATCTGTGTGTGTGTTTCGGGGGGGGGGGGGGAGTTAGTGCTGGCTTTGAGCAGTGTGAAAGAGTGTAACAGACACTTTCAGCTTAGACAACTGCAGCCAGCAACCCTGCTGGGAAGCCATAGTCCAGTCTAACTAATGTGTCCGGGTTTCAGGCAGTCTGAAACCCGGAGGCATGATTCCAAACCCGAACTGTCCGGGTGAATCCTGGACAGGTGGCAACCCTACTCCTGGGACTTGTAGTTTCACAACAGCTGGAGGGTCCCCAGTCTGAGACCCCCGCACAGTTTTCCCTTCAGGAGACGCATTTGATGAGATCCCCAGGATGAGAACTGAGAAGTCTCGGCCCTTCCACTCAATCCCACCTCATCGATCACGACTGCGGTACACCTCCCCCACTGGTCCCAGTTATTCCAGAACAGCATCTTTGACACACCGGCCAGTTCAAAGCCCAGGGAGGTCAGCTTAGTGTCATATAAATTTCCTTCCTGGGGTTGGCAGCTTTCTATAGACAGAGTCAATCTTCTTCTGTATCCCGGCCTTGGCTTTTCTCAGGGTCTCCATTCTTTTTACCAGGAAAGGAATCTTGTCAGCCAGGTGCAGCGCAGCTTCAGACTTTAACCCCTTCTGCTTCGTGGCTGCAGGCCACTAGAAATCCTGATCCACCCTCCCCCGCTAGTGGCCGAAAAAGGGTCAAAACCGCCGGCATAGTGCCGCTGCCCCATTCTTTCCAATGAGAAGGGGCACTTTAGGAGCGGTGAATACAGCGCTGAAAAAATGCGGCTTGCTGGACTTTCTTTATTGTCATGCAATAGCACCGCTCCGGGGTTAGAGCCCCTCGGGGGCTTCACTCTGCACACAGGAGAGGCGCTAATTATAGAGCTGTAGCACCTCAGTGTGAAAAGATCTTCTACTTCCAGATTTCCCCCGCTGAGGACTTCCTCTGATCAGTATTATCGCTACAAACGTTTCCCATTCCCAGAGCTCTGTCCTCCTGCTTCACCGGCGTCCACAGCCTCACCGCCGTCCACAGCCTCACCGCCGTCCACAGCTTCACCGCTGTCCACAGCCTCACCGCCGTCCACAGCCTCACCGCCGTCCACAGCTTCACCGCCGTCCACAGCCTCACCGCCGTCCACAGCCTCACCGCCGTCCACAGCCTCACCGCCGTCCACAGCTTCACCGCCGTCCACAGCCTCACCGCCGTCCACAGCTTCACCGCTGTCCACAGCCTCACCGCCGTCCACAGCCTCACCGCCGTCCACAGCTTCACCGCCGTCCACAGCTTCACCGCCGTCCACAGCCTCACCGCCGTCCACAGCCTCACCGCCGTCCACAGCTTCACCGCCGTCCACAGCCTCACCGCCGTCCACAGCTTCACCGCCGTCCACAGCCTCACCGCCGTCCACAGCCTCACCGCCGCCCACAGCTTCACCGCCGTCCACAGCCTCACCGCCGTCCACAGCTTCACCGCCGTCCACAGCCTCACCGCCGTCCACAGCCTCACCGCCGTCCACAGCCTCACCGCCGTCCACAGCTTCACCGCCGTCCACAGCCTCACCGCCGTCCACAGCCTCACCGCCGTCCACAGCCTCACCGCCGTCCACAGCTTCACCACCACACAGCCTCACCGCCGTCCACAGCCTCACCGCCGTCCACAGCCTCACCGCCGTCCGCAGCTTCACCGCCGTCCGCAGCCTCACCGCCGTCCACAGCCTCACCGCCGTCCACAGCTTCACCGCCGTCCACAGCCTCACCGCCGTCCGCAGCTTCACCGCCGTCCACAGCCTCACCGCCGTCCACAGCTTCACCGCCGTCCACAGCCTCACCGCCGTCCACAGCCTCACCGCCGTCCACAGCTTCACCACCACACAGCCTCACCGCCGTCCACAGCTTCACCGCCGTCCACAGCCTCACCGCCGTCCACAGCCTCACTGCCGTCCACAGCCTCACCGCCGTCCACAGCTTCACCGCCGTCCGCAGCCTCACCGCCGTCCGCAGCCTCACCGCCGTCCACAGCCTCACCGCCGTCCACAGCCTCACCGCCGTCCACAGCCTCACCGGCGTCCACAGCCTCACCGCCGTCCACAGCCTCACCGCCGTCCACAGCTTCACCACCACACAGCCTCACCGCTGTCCGCAGCCTCACCGCCGTCCACAGCTTCACCACCACACAGCCTCACCGCCATCCACAGCCTCACCGCCGTCCACAGCCTCACCGCCGTCCACAGCCTCACCGCCGTCCACAGCCTCACCGCCGTCCACAGCCTCACCGCCGTCCATAGCTTCACCGCCACACAGCTTCACCACCGTCCACAGCTTTACCGCCACACAGCTTCACCGCCGTCCACAGCCTCACCGCCGTCCACAGCCTCACCGCCGTCCGCAGCCTCACCGCCGTCCACAGCTTCACCGCCGTCCACAGCCTCACCGCCGTCCGCAGCCTCACCGTCGTCCACAGCTTCACCGCCGTCCACAGCCTCACCGGCGTCCACAGCCTCACCGCCGTCCGCAGCCTCACCGCCGTCCGCAGCCTCACCGCCGTCCACAGCCTCACCGCCGTCCACAGCCTCACCGCCGTCCACAGCCTCACCGCCGTCCACAGCTTCACCACCACACAGCCTCACCGCTGTCCGCAGCCTCACCGCCGTCCACAGCTTCACCACCACACAGCCTCACCGCCATCCACAGCCTCACCGCCGTCCACAGCCTCACCGCCGTCCACAGCCTCACCGCCGTCCACAGCCTCACCGCCGTCCACAGCTTCACCGCCACACAGCCTCACCGCCGTCCACAGCCTCACCGGCGTCCACAGCCTCACCAGCGTCCACAGCTTCACCGCCGTCCACAGCTTCACCGCCGTCCACAGCTTCACCGCCGTCCACAGCCTCACAGCCGTACACAGCTTCACCGCCACACCGCTTCACTGCCATCCACAGCTTCACCGCCATCCACAGCTTCACCACCGTCCACAGCTTCACCGCCACACAGCTTCACCGCCACACAGCTTCACTGCCATCCACAGCTTCACCGCCACACAGCTTCACTGCCGTCCACAGCTTCACTGCCGTCCACAGCTTCACTGCCGTCCACAGCCTCACCGCCGTCCACAGCCTCACCGCCGTCCATAGCTTCACCGCCACACAGCTTCACCACCGTCCACAGCTTTACCGCCACACAGCTTCACTGCAGTCCACAGCTTCACCACCATCCACAGCTTCACCACCATCCACAGCTTCACCGCCGTCCAAAGCTTCACCGCCATCCACAGCTTCACCACCATCCACAGCTTCACCGCCATCCACAGCTTCACTGCCATCCACAGCTTCACTGCCATCCACAGCTTCACCGCCAACCACAGCTTTACCGCCACACAGCTTCACCGCCGTCCACAGCTTCACCGCCAACCAAAACTTCACCGCCATCCACAGCTTCACCGCCATCATCCGCAGCTTCACTGCCGTCCACAGCTTCACCACCACCCACCGCTTCACCACCGTCCACAGCTTTGTGTAGGCCAAGAAGCCTGGGACTCTCCTTTGAGAGATCCCCGCTCTCTTCCTTTTTTAGTCCCAGTGATGTCATCACTGGGTCGCTGTGCTTCTCTATGCAATGCAAGCAGATCATTGGCTGGTGGGCAGGGCCGGCATGGGGCAAATCATGGCTGGTGGGCGGGGTTGACATGGGGCAGATCATGGCTGGTGGGTGGGGCCGGCATGGAGCAGATCATGGCTGGTGGGCGGGGTCGGCATGGGGCAGATCATGGCTGGTGGGCGGGGCCGGCATGGGGCAGATCATGGCTGGTGGGCGGGGCTGGCATGGGGCAGATCATGGCTGCTGGGCGGTTCTGGCAGGGGGCTGTAGATCACTTGCTGGAAACATCCCAGCCCCCGGCCTCACTACTCCTCCCAGGAGCCCTCAGTCCTGAGGCAAGTAACGGGAGGAGTTATGCAAATATCAAATGTCTTGATGGGTGGGGTCAGCATGTTCTCCAGCCAGGAAATGGGACGGGGCTCTATCTGACTTGCTGCAGTTTCTAATGCACATGGTGAGAAGCTCACAGTGTGCAGTGATATCAGAGGAAGTAATTTCTGTCCAGGAGAGGAGCCGCTACACTTGTGCAAGATGGGCGGGGGGAGGGGGGGTCTCATTATTTCCTACTCCATCTAAAACTAAAATAACACTCCAGGATTGGTCCCCTCCTCTGTACTGTGTGATGGGGGGTGGGGGTATCGATCTCTCTGTGCTGATGATTAACTGCCCCCTCGGGGGTGTTTGTGTTGCAGGTTGGGGCAGTCAGAGTTCGAAGGTTCACATCCATCACAGCACATGGCTGCACTTCCCAGGACACAACCTGCGCTGGATCCTCACCTTCATCCTCCTCTTCGTCCTCGTCTGCGAGATCGCCGAGGGTATCGTGTCCGATGGGTGAGTGCCGATAACTGACAGAACATTCCACAACGCCTGTCCCGGAATATTCCACCACCCGTCCTCACCTCCCATCCCGGAACATTCCACTGCCTGTCCCGGAATATTCCACCACCCGTCCTCACCTCCCGTCCCGGAACATTCCACTGCCTGTCCCGGAATATTCCACCACCCGTCCTCACCTCCCGTCCCGGAACATTCCACTGCCTGTCCCGGAATATTCCACCACCCGTCCACACCTCCCGTCCCGGGACATTCCACCTCCCGTCCCGGGAACATTCCACCACCTGTCCACGCCTCCCGTCCCAGAACATTCCACTGCCTGTCCCGGAACATTCCACCACCTGTCCTCACCTCCCGTCCCGGAACATTCCACTGCCTGTCCCGGAATATTCCACCACCCGTCCTCACCTCCCGTCCCGGAACATTCCACTGCCTGTCCCGGAATATTCCACCACCCGTCCTCACCTCCCGTCCCGGAACATTCCACTGCCTGTCCCGGAATATTCCACCACCCGTCCACGCCTCCCGTCCCAGAACATTCCACTGCCTGTCCCGGAATATTCCACCACCCGTCCACGCCTCCCGTCCCGGGACATTCCACCTCCCGTCCCGGAACATTCCACCACCCGTCCACACCTCCCGTCCCGGGACATTCCACCTCCCGTCCCGGAACATTCCACCACCTGTCCACGCCTCCCGTCCCAGAACATTCCACTGCCTGTCCCGGAATATTCCACCACCCGTCCACGCCTCCCGTCCCAGAACATTCCACTGCCTGTCCCGGAATATTCCACCACCCGTCCACGCCTCCCGTCCCGGGACATTCCACCTCCCGTCCCGGAACATTCCACCACCTGTCCACGCCTCCCGTCCCAGAACATTCCACTGCCTGTCCCGGAATATTCCACCTCCCGTCCCGGGACATTCCACCACCTGTCCTCACCTTCAGTCCCAGAACATTCCACTGCCTATCTTCACCTCCCTCTCTCTTGGCGGTGTGTACTGTGAGGAGACAATGACATGGGTGGGACCCTTAGGGGTGGGATCTGTGGGGAGACAATGGCATGGGTGGGATCCTTGGAGGTGAGTTCTTTGAGGAGACAATGGCATGGGTGGGATCCTTGGAGGTGAGTTCTTTGAGGAGACAATGACATGGGTGGGATCCTTATGAGTGGGATCTGTGAGGAGACAATTACATGGCTGTAATCCTAGGGGGTGGGATCTGTGAGGAGACAATGACATGGCTGAGATCCTTGGGTGTGTGGAATCTAAGGTGATACTGGCACACCTGGGGTCCTCAGGGGTGGGATCTGTGATGACATGTGGTTGGATCTCTACCTCTCCTTATTTTCAGGTCTCGGTGCTGTGTTCACCTCAGTGATTCCTGCATGGTGTAGGGCTGCGCAGGCTCATTTATTGGTGAACGCTGAGCTGCCTAGTATCCTACACTGAAGCACACTCCTAGAGCCAATAACCGCTCTGGGAACCCGTGGAGGTTGGCGGGGGTGGAGCTCAGAAAGTATTGTTCTCTGTTGTTTACAGACAAGGAGGGATTTCTGGATCAGTTCACTGCCTGGCATGTGATGCGGCAGACACATCGCTGGTCTTTATCTGGGCTGATTGATCTATGGATCCCCTGAAAGGAACCCGTCATGTCACATGCTTTTAACAGTTTTACTGTTCCATATTTCCATTATTGTGTTACATACTAGGCAGTGCCTGTTGTTGAACTGCAGGGAAGGATCATCCACAGACAATGTATTGCTGCCAGTCTGAGGGGAGCGGTACAGTGCAGTCACTGTATGGGTGAGAAGAGATAGGACCACCCCTCCTATATTGGGGGAGGGGGTGTCATTGGGGCATTGGTGGAGTCAGTGTGAGAGTCAACGCATTGGTGGAGTCTGAGTGAGAGTCAGGGTATTGGTGGAGTCGGGGTCGGGGCATTGGTGGAGTCAGTGTGAGAGTCGGGGCAGTGACAGAGTTGGGGTGAGAGTCGGGGCATTGGTGAGAGTTGGTGTGAGAGTTGGGGAATCAAGGTGAGAGCCAGGGGCATTGGTGGAGTCATTGTGAGAGTCAGGGCATTGGTGAGAGTTGGTACATTGGCAGAGTCGGGGGAATTGGTACATTGGCAGAGTTGGGGTGAGAGTCGGAGCATTGGTGGAGTTGGGGTGAGAGTCGGGGCATTGGGGGAGTTGGATTGAGAGTCGGAGCATTGGTGGAGTTGGGGTTAGAGTCGGAGCATTGGTGGAGTCGGGGTGAAATTCGGAGCATTGGCACAGTTGGGTTAAGAGTCAGAGCATTGGCGGAGTTGGGGTGAGAGTCTGGGCATTGGCGGAGTTGGGGTGAGAGTCGGAGCATTTGCGGAGTTGGGGTGAGAGTCGGAGCATTGGCGGAGTTGGGGTGAGAGTCGGAGCATTGGCGGAGTTGGGGTGAGAGTCGGAGCATTGGGGGAGTTGGATTGAGAGTCGGAGCATTGGTGGAGTTGGGGTTAGAGTCGGAGCATTGGTGGAGTCGGGGTGAAATTTGGAGCATTGGCACAGTTGGGTTAAGAGTCAGAGCATTGGCGGAGTTGGGGTGAGAGTCTGGGCATTGGCGGAGTTGGGGTGAGAGTCGGAGCATTTGCGGAGTTGGGGTGAGAGTCGGAGCATTGGCGGAGTTGGGGTGAGAGTCGGAGCATTGGCGGAGTTGGATTGAGAGTCGGGGCATTGGGGGAGTTGGATTGAGAGTCGGAGCATTGGTGGAGTTGGGGTTAGAGTCGGAGCATTGGTGGAGTCGGGGTGAAATTCGGAGCATTGGCACAGTTGGGTTAAGAGTCAGAGCATTGGCGGAGTTGGGGTGAGAGTCTGGGCATTGGCGGAGTTGGGGTGAGAGTCGGAGCATTTGCGGAGTTGGGGTGAGAGTCGGAGCATTGGCGGAGTTGGGGTGAGAGTCGGAGCATTGGCGGAGTTGGGGTGAGAGTCGGAGCATTGGCGGAGTTGGGGTGAGAGTCGGAGCATTGGCAGAGTTGAGGTGAGAGTCGGAGCATTGTGGAGTTGGGGTGAGAGTCGGAGCATTGGCGGAGTTGGGGTGAGAGTCGGAGCATTGGCAGAGTTGAGGTGAGAGTCGGAGCATTGGTGGAGTTGTAGTGAGAGTCGGAGCATTGGTGGAGTTGGGGTTAGAGTTGGATCATTGGTGGAGTCGGGGTGAAATTCGGAGCATTGGCACAGTTGGGTTAAGAGTCAGAGCATTGGTGGAGTTGGGGTGAGAGTCTGGGCATTGGCGGAGTTGGGGTGAGAGTCGGAGCATTGGCAGAGTTGTAGTGACAGTAGGGGCGTTGGTGGAGTTGGGGTGAGAGTAGGGGCATTGGTGGAGTTGGGGTGAGAGTAGGGGCGTTGGTGGAGTTGGGGTGAGAGTAGGGGCAATGGTGAGAGTTGGTGTTGGACAACGCCACTCTGATGTGATTCTCTCTCCTCTGCAGGTCCTCCAAGTCCCGTCATCTGCACCTCTACATGCCGGCAGTTATGGCCTTCCTGGCCGCCATCACCTCCATCATCTATTACCACAACATCGAGACCTCCAACTTCCCAAAGCTGTTAATAGGTAAGTGACATCTGGTGGTCAGTAGGCGGGTCTTTGCTGCTCATGGGTGGTCCTTTGTATCACGTCATTTCTGTCTGGTGAGAGATAAGTTGATGTGTGTCCTGTGGGGGGAGCTGTCCATCTACAATACTGAGCACAGCCTAGGAGGCCACCAGAGCCGACAGTGTGAGGGGAGAGTACTGGGGGATGGGGTGCTGGAGTACAGCATATACAATGAATTGATTGCCACTGACAGCGCATGAACTCCAATCCTAAACCCAACTCTCGCCTATACACAGCCCGAGCCCGACACTCGCCTATACACGGCCCCGAGCCCGACACTCGCCTATACACGGCCCCGAGCCCTACAGTCTCCTATACTCGGCCCCTTGCCCGACACTCGCCTATACTCATACCTGAGCCCGACACTCGCCTATACTCGGCCCCTTGCCTGACACTCGCCTATACTCATACCTGAGCCCGACACTCGCCTATACTCGGCCCCTTGCCTGACACTCGCCTATACTCGGCCCCTTGCCCGACACTTGCCTATACTCGGCCCCGAGCCCGACACTCGCCTATACTCGGCCCCTTGCCCGACACTCGCCTATACTCGGCCCCTTGCCCGACACTCGCCTATACTCGGCCCCTTGCCCGACACTCGCCTATACTCGGCCCCTTGCCCGACACTCGCCTATACTCGGCCCCTTGCCCGACACTCGCCTATACTCGGCCCCTTGCCCGACACTCGCCTATACTCGGCCCCGAGCCTGACACTCGCCTATACTTGGCCCCGAGCCCGACACTCTCCTATATTCATACCTGAGCCCGACACTCTCCTATACTCGGCCCCTTGCCCGACACTCGCCTATACTTGGCCCAGAGCCTGACACTCTCCTATACTCATACCTGAGCCCGACACTCGCCTATTCTCGGCCCCTTGCCTGACACTCTCCTATACTCGGCCCGAGCCCGACACTCTCCTATACTCGGCCCCTTGCCCGACACTCGCCTATACTCATACCTGAGCCCGACACTCGCCTATACTTGGCCCCTTGCCCGACACTCGCCTATACTCGGCCCCTTGCCCGACACTCGCCTATACTCGGCCTCTTGCCCGACACTCGCCTATACTCGGACCCTTGCCCGACACTCGCCTATACTCGGCCCCTTGCCCGACACTCGCCTATACTCGGCCCCTTGCCCGACACTCGCCTATACTCGGCCCCAAGCCCGAAAGTCGCCTATACTCGGCCCTGAACCCGACACTCACCTTTACACAGCCCCGAGCCCAACTCTCTCCTATACTCGGCCCCTTGCCCGACACTCGCCTATACACAGCCCCGAGCCCGACACTCGCCTTTACATGGCCCCGAGCCCGACACTCGCCTATACACGGCACTGAACTCGACACTCGCCTTTACACAGCCCCTTGCCCGACACTCGCCTATACTCATACCTGAGCCCGACACTCGCCTTTACACAGCCCCTTGCCCGACACTCGCCTATACTCATACCTGAGCCCGACACTCGCCTATACTCGGCCCGAGCCTGACACTCGCCTATACTCATACCTGAGCCCGACACTCGCCTATACTCGGCCCGAGCCCGACACTCTCCTATACTCATACCTGAGCCCGACACTCGCCTATACTCATACCTGAGCCCGACACTCGCCTATACTCGGCCCAAGCCTGACACTCTCCTATACTCATACCTGAGCCCGACACTCGCCTATACTCGGCCCGAGCCCGACACTCTCCTATACTCATACCTGAGCCCGACACTCTCCTCCCCCAGCACAGGACAATGTTACTGCAGTCTCTCGGCCCCCCTGCTGTCAAAGATTGTCTTCCAGGATAAATAAAGGATGGAATTGAAGCAGGAAATTCTCAGAGGACCCGTATAGAAGATGTGAGCTGCCATTACTGACCTCCTAATATCATTACATCTGCCCCGGGGGGTCATGTGACTAGACGGGAAAGCGCAGACATTCAGACGCAGCGTCCATTATTAACAGAGATGGAGATTTCTCCTCAATCTGCAGAGATGAACATTATCTGAATGAACAATTGCCCCGGGGTCCCATCCCCCTCCATAGAGCACCAATCTGCATGAAAATCGTACACCACACAATGCGGGGGGGGGGGGGGGGGGTATATGTGGTGGATTGTCTGGAGCATTTTGCTATCCCTCCATGGCACATTGTACTACACCCCCAACATGGAGCATTGTTCTACTCCCTCCAACATAGGCCATTGTACTACAACCCCAACATGAACCACTGTACTACAACTCCAACAGCATGGAGCATTGTACTACTCCCCCCAACATGGACATTGTACTACTCCCCCCAACATGGAGCATTGTACTACTCCCTCCAACATGGAGCATTGTACTACTCCCTCCAACATGGAGCATTGTACTACTCCCTCCAACATGGAGCTTTGTACTACTCCCTCCAACATGGAGCATTGTACTACTCCCTCCAACATGGAGCATTGTACTACAACCCCAACATGAACCACTGTACTACAACTCCAACAGCATGGAGCATTGTACTACTTCCCCCAACATGGAGCATTGTACTACTCCCCCCAACATGGAGCATTGTACTACTTCCCCCAACATGGAGCATTGTACTACTCCCCCCAACATGTAGCATTGTACTACTCCCTCCAACATTGAGCATTGTACTACTCCCTCCAACATGGAGCATTGTACTACTCCCTCCAACATGGAGCATTGTACTACTCCCTCCAACATGGAGCATTGTACTACTCCCTCCAACATAAACCACTGTACTACAACCCCAACATAGACCATTGTACTACTCCAAAGAGCACCGTTCCCCCAAATACCAGGGCCCATAATCGCAAGACAAGAGGCTTGCATTCAGTCCCCTCTGACAGCCTCTGTCCCGGCTAGGTCTGTCACAGTACTACTCCCCCCAACATGGAGCATTGTACTACTCCCTCCAACATAAACCACTGTACTACAACCCCAACATAGACCATTGTACTACAACCCCAACAGCATGGAGCATTGTACTACTCCCCCCAACATGGAACATTGTACTACCCCCCAACATGGAATTGTACTACCCCCCTCCACCATCCAACATGGACCATTGTACTACAACCCCAACAGCATTGTATTACTCCCCCCAACATGAAACATTCTACTACCATCCCAACAAGAAGCATTGTACTACTCTCCTCAACATAGTGCATTGTACTACTCCCCCCAACAAGGAGCATTGTACTACTCTCCTCAGCATGGAGCATTGTACTACATTCCCAATGTGAACGATTGTACAACATCCCCAACAGCATGGTGCATGGTACTACTCTCCCCAACATGGAGCATTGTACTACAACCTCAGCATGGAACATTATACTACAACCTCAACAGCATGGTGCGTTGTACTACCCCCCCACATTGTCCATTGTACTACCCCCCCCAACATGGACCATTGTACTACAACCCCAACATGGACCATTGTACTACAACCCCAACATGGACCATTTTACTACAACCCCAAAAGCATGGTGCATGTTACTACTCCCCCTAACATGAACCACTGTACTACAACCACAATTATACTGCCCCTGCAACATGGTCCATTGTATTATGGTGTCCACAACATGGTGCCTTGTATTGCCCCTAACACAACACATTGTACTACCCCCCCTCCCCAAAAAATGACAGTACTGTTACCCAACATGGAACATTGTACTGCCCCTCCCCATCCATCACAGGACTTTGTATTGCCCCCTAACATATTACATTATACCCCCCCATGATTCCTAGTGGAAAAGACTCCTAGTGCACCCCCGTGATTTCTAGTGGAGAAGATTGTTAGTGCCCCCCGTGATTCTTAGTGGAGAATATTCTTAGTGCCCCCTGTGATTCCTAGTGGAGAATATTCTTTGTGCCCACTGTGAGTTCTGGTGGAGAAGATTCCCAGTGCCCCCCCCCCCGTGATTCCTAGTGGAGAAGATTCTTAATGCCCCTGCAATTCCTAGTGGAGAATATTCTTAGTGTTCCCTGTGATTCCTAGTAGAGAAGATAAAGTCAGAGGGCTGGATGAGGATGGAGGGGCAGGGGGGCTTTCCTTGGAGAGCTCTGGAGACTCTGCATCCAGCTCCCCCAGGCCCTCTTATGTGTAAATCACCCTGTGTCCATTAGGGGCACAAGGTGACCAAGAACCCCATTATGATCTGTGCTAGTCGGACTCACTGTACAGTCACACTGGAATGTTATATATATGTATATATATATTGTGTGTTGACTCATGCTGTTGTGGACTCTTTGCTGAGATCATTTTGAGTGGGGTTGTGTCTGTCTTGGGAGAAGTGTATTATGGGATGGATATTCGTATTGGTGTTCCTGGCATGTAAACCGGGGTCAGGGCAGAGAGGTGGAGGCATTCCTCCAACAGCCCTCCCTGCTAAGAAGGTGGTCTATTGTTCAAATGTATGAATGCCTGTGTGTTCCTTATACTGTAGCTGATTGGACAGTTTACCCTGCCCTGAATCCAAGGGAGGGGGCATTGCCTTTGAGTGTTTTTTCTGTTTGTACCTGTCTGTTGTTCTCACCCTACATTGAGTTATGGCTAATGACTGGGTGCTCTGAGGGATCTTGGATTGCGTGGTACCAGACAGAGGAAGCATTTATGGTGGGCAGACTCATCTTGTGTGGGGGTCCATCACGAAGATAGAATGGCAGATGAAGATGAAGGGGTAGATGGAGACACAGAGCAGCTGAAGACAGAGGAATGGATGAAGAAGGTGTGACAGACTCACCCAGGACAGAGGCTTTTGGAGGGGACTGAATGCCAGCCTCTTCCTACCGATTATGGGCTCTGGCATTTGGGGGTTCTTTCTGAGCTGTATGCCTGGGAACCCTGGAGGAGGTGTTACTTTAGATTCAGGTCCATGTCCCCCCAAGACACACAAACTCTGGGGACCCTGGATACACCATATTAGAAATAGTGACTGATTCATACTGTTGGGACACATACTGTTAGATGCTAATGTCATCAACTCCAGCCACCTGTCTGTTGTCTTCTATAATGGAAATGATTCTAGTCTGGCTTGCCACAACTTCTAAGAGTCTTTCATCCATTGTTGTTTGTGCTTATAACCCTGCTATTGTATGAAGGAGTTCTGTGTTGATGTTTATGATAATGTGTATTGTATAGTCAGTGAGCTAGGAGATGTGAAGTCTGAGTCACCTAGTCTGGGTAAATGATTAGATAATTAGCTCATGTTAATTAGGTTTCTGGTTACAGTTTTATTGTAAGCCTGCAGTATATATTTGTGTGTCATCTCAAATAAAGGAGTCTGTGTTCAGCAACTAAACAAGTATCATCTTGTTTTGTGCTTGTGAGTGATTGGAATATATGATATCTATATTCAGACTGGGTGGAGGTGGTATATGACGAAAGCACTCAAGCGGAGTGTGGGACGTTTTTCGTTAGAGAAGAAGGGGCATATAATGGTGGAGCGGGCACATGAAAAGGAGGGAAAGGTGATGGGTGGATGGATGAGGATGGATGAGAAGATAAGGGTGGATGAAGCTAGAAGTATGGGTGAAGATGGAGGAGTACTGGGAGAGGTGGATGGGGGTGGAGGGTCAAATTAATACAGAAGGGTAGATGAGGGTGGAGAGTTGGCTTAAGATGGAAGTATGGATGAGGATGAAAGGGCAGATAAGGGCGGATGAAGGTAGAGGGATGGAGGAAAGGTTGAAGACAGAAGGGCAGATGAGGATGGAGGGAAGCTTGAAGGCAGAAAGACAGATGAAGATGGAAGGACGAATGAAGACAGAAGGACAGATGGGGATGGAGGGAAGGTTGAAGACAGAAGGACAGGTGAGGGTAGAGAGTTTGATGAAGATGGGTTGATAAGGGTGGATGAAGGCAGAGGGATGGGTGAAGATGGAAGGACAGATGAGGATGGAGGGAAGGTTGATGATGGAGGGAAGGTTGAAGATGGAAGGACAGATGAGGTTGGAGGGAAGGTTGAAGATGGAAGGATGGATGGGGATGGAGGGAAGGTTGAATATGGAAGGACGGATGAGGATGGAGGGAAGGTTGAAGATGGAAGGATGGATGGGGATGGAGGGAAGGTTGAAGATGGAAGGACGGATGAGGATGGAGGGAAGGTTGAAGATGGAAGGACGGATGAGGATGGAGGGAAGGTTGAAGATGGAGGGACGGAGGAGGATGGAGGGAAGGTTGAAGATGGAAGGACAGATGAGGTTGGAGGGAAGGTTGAAGATGGAAGGATGGATGGGGATGGAGGGAAGGTTGAATATGGAAGGACGGATGAGGATGGAGGGAAGGTTGAAGATGGAAGGACGGATGGGGATGGAGGAAAGGTTGAAGATGGAAGGACGGATGGGGATGGAGGGAAGGTTGAAGATGGAAGGACAGATGAGGTTGGAGGGAAGGTTGAAGATGGAAGGATGGATGGGGATGGAGGGAAGGTTGAATATGGAAGGACGGATGAGGATGGAGGGAAGGTTGAAGATGGAAGGACGGATGGGGATGGAGGAAAGGTTGAAGATGGAAGGACGGATGGGGATGGAGGGAAGGTTGAAGATGGAAGGACGGATGGGAATGAAGAGAAGGTTGAAGATGGAAGGATGGATGGGGATGGAGGGAAGGTTGAAGATGGAAGGACGGAGGAGGATGGAGGGAAGGTTGAGGATGGAAGGATGGATGAGGATGGAGGGAAGGTTGAAGATGGAAGGACAGATGAGGATGGAGGGAAGGTTGAAGATGGAAGGACGGATGGGGATGGAGGGAAGGTTGAATGGAAGGACGGATGGGGATGGAGGGAAGGTTGAATGGAAGGACGGATGAGGATGGAGGGAAGGTTGAAGATGGAAGGACGGATGGGGGATGGAGGGAAGGTTGAAGATGGAAGGATGGATGAGGATGGAGGGAAGGTTGAAGATGGAAGGACGGATGAGGATGGAGGGAAGGTTGAAGATGGAAGGATGGATGAGGATGGAGGGAAGGTTGAAGATGGAAGGACAGATGAGGATGGAGGGAAGGTTGAAGATGGAAGGACGGATGAGGATGGAGGGAAGGTTGAAGATGGAAGGACGGATGAGGATGGAGGTAAGGTTGAAGATGGAAGGACGGATGGGGATGGAGGGAAGGTTGAAGATGGAAGGATGGATGAGGATGGAGGGAAGGTTGAAGATGGAAGGACGGATGGGGATGGAGGGAAGGTTGAAGATGGAAGGACGGATGGGGATGGAGGGAAGGTTGAATGGAAGGACGGATGGGGATGGAGGGAAGGTTGAAGATGGAAGGATGGATGAGGATGGAGGGAAGGTTGAAGATGGAAGGACAGATGGGGATGGAGGGAAGGTTGAAGATGGAAGGACGGATGGGGATGGAGGGAAGGTTGAATGGAAGGACGGATGGGGATGGAGGGAAGGTTGAAGATGGAAGGACGGATGGGGATGGAAGGAAGGTTGAAGATGGAAGGACGGATGGGGATGAAGGGAAGGTTGAAGATGGAAGGACGGATGGGGATGAAGGGAAGGTTGAAGATGGAAGGATGGATGGGGATGGAGGGAAGGTTGAAGATGGAAGGACGGATGGGGATGGAGGGAAGGTTGAAGATGGAAGGACGGATGGGGATGGAGGGAAGGTTGAAGATGGAAGGACGGATGGGGATGAAGGGAAGGTTGAAGATGGAAGGACGGATGGGGATGGAGGGAAGGTTGAAGATGGAAGGACGGATGAGGATGGAGGGAAGGTTGAAGATGGAAGGATGGATGGGGATGGAGGGAAGGTTGAAGATGGAAGGACGGATGAGGATGGAGGGAAGGTTGAAGATGGAAGGATGGATGGGGATGGAGGGAAGGTTGAAGATGGAAGGATGGATGGGGATGGAGGGAAGGTTGAATGGAAGGACGGATGGGGATGGAGGGAAGGTTGAATGGAAGGACGGATGAGGATAGAGGGAAGGTTGAATGGAAGGACGGATGAGGATAGAGGGAAGGTTGAAGATGGAAGGACGGATGAGGATAGAGGGAAGGTTGAAGATGGAAGGACGGATGGGGATGGAGGGAAGGTTGAAGATGGAAGGACGGATGGGGATGGAGGGAAGGTTGAAGATGGAAGGATGGATGAGGATGGAGGGAAGGTTGAAGATGGAAGGACGGATGGGGATGGAGGGAAGGTTGAAGATGGAAGGACGGATGGGGATGGAGGGAAGGTTGAAGATGGAAGGACGGATGGGGATGGAGGGAAGGTTGAAGATGGAAGGACGGATGAGGATGGAGGGAAGGTTGAAGATGGAAGGACGGATGAGGATGGAGGGAAGGTTGAAGATGGAAGGACGGATGGGGATGGAGGGAAGGTTGAAGATGGAAGGACGGATGGGGATGGAGGGAAGGTTGAAGATGGAAGGACGGATGAGGATGGAGGGAAGGTTGAAGATGGAAGGACGGATGAGGATGGAGGGAAGGTTGAAGATGGAAGGACGGATGGGGGATGGAGGGAAGGTTGAAGATGGAAGGACGGATGGGGATGGAGGGAAGGTTGAAGATGGAAGGACGGATGGGGGATGGAGGGAAGGTTGAAGATGGAAGGACGGATGAAGACAGAAGGACGGGGTAAAGATGAAGGTAGGGGTCACTAGCCTAGAGGGGAGATTGGACGGATCCGGCACCTCGTATCTTGTGTCGCTCTCAGGCTGCTCATAAATGATTCAATCCCGGAGAGGAGATTGTCTTTCCTGTGGAGATAACCTTCCACTGACTCTCCCATCCCCCACCACCTTGGAGCACACCGGTCTATGACTCATCCAGCAGTGAATATTCAGTACCCCCCCCCCCCCCCCCCCGTGTACCATCAGAGCGTCGCTCATGTCTGGTCACATCTATGGACAGCCAATCATGACGGCCCAAATCTGCTCACACTCACCGGTCTGCCAGATGATTGCAGCATTCAAATCGCCCAACTCACAGCAACCAATCAGAAAGTATGGCTCATTGTCTAGGCTGATAAAATCTGAAATCGAATTGGCTGCTACTAAATTTCCTCAAAATATATAGAGCCCCCAACCATCATCCGTTCTTCCGCCTGATCCCAGATTTTATTAGAGAAGAAACAACAAATATTAAGAAAGAAAGATTCCTCCAATATGACATCATCTACAAATGCAACATTTACCACAAAGTATCATAAGTAATATTACTACCATTATTAATAATATGCAAGTTTTATATATCTCCAACAGTATGTGTAGTGCTGTACAATATAAAGACAGACAGTCCAGCTAGAATACAAGAGAGCAGGGGGGCCCTACCCCCAAGAGCTTACAATCTATAAGATATGCAAAGGACACACCTCCACCACACCCAATTTATATGTAGGTACAGGACACACCCCTACCCAATATATATATATATATATATATATATATATATATATATATATATATATATATATATATATATACAGTATGTGACAAAAGTAAGTACGCCCCTCAGTGAAATTTCTTCTCTCTTTTCATGTGACAACACTGAAGAAATGACACTTGTCTACAATGTAAAGTAGTGAGTGTACAGCTTGTATAACAGTGTAAATTTCCTGTCCCCTCAAAATAACTCAACACACAGCCATGTGTGCTTGGAGGAGACCCGGTGCTGTGCTCGGAGGAGACCCGGTGCTGTGCCCGGTGGAGACCCGGTGCTGTGCTCGGAGGAGACCCGGTTCTGTGCTCGGAGGAGACCCGGTGCTGTGCTTGGAGGAGACCCGGTGCTGTGCTCGGAGGAGACCCGGTGCTGTGCTCGGCGGAGACCCGGTGCTGTGCTCGGCGGAGACCCCGTGCTGTGCTCGGCGGAGACCCGGTGCTGTGCTCGGAGGAGACCCGGTGCTGTGCTCGGAGGAGACCCGGTGCTGTGCTCGGAGGAGACCCGGTGCTGTGCTCGGAGGAGACCCGGTGCTGTGCTCGGTGGAGACCCGGTGCTGTGCTCGGAGGAGACCCGGTGCTGTGCTCGGTGGAGACCCGGTGCTGTGCTCGGTGGAGACCCGGTGCTGTGCTCGGTGGAGACCCGGTGCTGTGCTCGGCGGAGACCCCGTGCTGTGCTCGGCGGAGACCCGGTGCTGTGCTCGGAGGAGACCCGGTGCTGTGCTCGGAGGAGACCCGGTGCTGTGCTCGGAGGAGACCCGGTGCTGTGCTCGGAGGAGACCCGGTGCTGTGCTCGGTGGAGACCCGGTGCTGTGCTCGGAGGAGACCCGGTGCTGTGCTCGGAGGAGACCCGGTGCTGTGCTCGGAGGAGACCCGGTGCTGTGCGGTGTGTCACCGGAGGTGCCGAGTGCCTGATCGGTCGACCAGGAGGAGAGTGATGTGCGATGCACCCACTGAGATGCTGAGAGCCAAAGGAGACAAGCAGTGGAGGAGGAGGAAAGACGCCCGGCCCGAGACTGGGAAGACCCGGCAGCGGCTCTATGAAGAACCCGGGGATACACGAAAGCTGAGTCCGGAGATGAAGGCCACAGACCCCAAGAGGAATATAACCTCTGTCGAAACGGCTGGGAGTCAAGGTCATAAGATACCTGGGAGTCTATTGCCGCGTACACACGGTCGAACTGTTTGACGTACTTAGTCCGTCGAAACACATTTCAGCGGACAATCCGCTCGTGTGTGGGCTTCAGCTGACTTTTTCAGCGTGCAGTCCGGAGTACTAAGAATTTCGGTTTTTCCAAAAATCTGTCCGTCATACTTTGGTTTCAGCGGACAATCTGCTCGTCAGTAGGCTAGTTCGACGGACTAAGAATGGCGCATGCCCAGAAAGGATTTACACGGCGGAAGGGTGCTTTGCTGTGTATTGGACTTCCTATTTCTAGTCCCGTCGTACGTGCCGTACACGTCATCGCGCAAGCTTTCGACGGACTGTTTGTGCATCCGTGTGTGGTCAAGTCCGTTCAGTGGAAAGTACGACGGACTGTCCGTCGGATTGTATGACGGACTAAGTACGCCATACAATCTGCTCGTGTGTACGCGGCATAAGGAACAACCAAACCGCACAGCTGTATAAGCAGTTCATCAACTTCAATGAGACACTGTTTTTTTTTCCTTCTCTTTTCTTAAAAAAAAAAAAAAAAAAAAAAGGATAAAGCCCGAATATAGTGCAATAACATTGGTGGGCTGGAGTACTACAATACTCAGGAAGGCAAGAAGTGGCGGTCAAGGTGAAGGAAAACAGAGGGAAGCTGATTCGTTTCCAGAGACTGGGAGCGGTGCATGGAAAGAAGAGAACTGGATTTCTGTTTCCTTTTTGGCTTGACACCTTGACTGGAATTGTGAATCTCTGACTGGATCACAAGCTGAGTCTGGACTAAAAATAAAATATCTGATGTGCTGATAAAATAGAGTTAAAAAAGTTGTAAACATTCGTGCATCCTATACATGAAGGTGAAAAAACTCCTGTCACTGATCAGCCCCCCATTTTACTCACCTGAGCCCTTCATTCCCTTGGTGGAGACGCGCTCTGCCTCTGCCCGGGGGTGCTGACTCTTGATTGAATAGATCAATAGCAGCGCAGCCATTGGCTCCCATTGCTGTCAATCAAATCCAATGACGTGGGCGCTGGGGGAGGCGGGGCCGAGTCCGGCATTCTGCGTCTATGGACACAAATGCTGGACTCGCCCACAAGATAACAGCCCGAGGAGAGAGCTTCTTGAATAAAGTAAAGGAAACGTTTTACGGCTGAAGTGAAAGGAATAAAACGGTGGACTTCCCATCAGGAGTTGTAAGAGAGAAGTTAAAAGAAGTAAGAAGTAAAGGATAAAGATAAGGAAAAGATTAAAGGGAAACCAGCTAAATGGAACGGACTGGAAAAAACGCCGAAAAATAAGCGCAAGCCCTCCTGGATCAATTAAAATATATATGACCCAAGATGAAAGGTAATGAGAAACTAAGAATGGAAAAACTAATGGGAGCCCAACTGAAACAGCTGACAGGAGGGAATAAAAGAAATCAAACTAGACTATCGGGGGGGGGGGGGGGGGGGGGAACCAGTTTAGTTAGTCGATCGAGGACTGAAATAGAGTATAAAAGTGACACAGAAATTGGACAGGTGGCCAAAGCAAGCCTAAAAATCTCCCTTCAAAATCCAAAAATGGCAACAAGGTTTGCGAAATTCGGAAAACTCCTTAAAACAGATATGGCAAAATGACATGAGGATCTAGGCGAGATTCTCGGGAGAGTGGAAGAGAAGAGGACTGGCAAAGACTCAGCAGTAATAATGGAACCGAAGGAGGAAATGGAAACACTACACATAGAACAAAGAAATGTGGCATATAAACTCGAGGATCAAGAAAATCGAAACAGAAGAAAAAACTTGAGAATATGTGGAATACGGGAAATCAAACAGGAAGAAGATCTAATAGGAATGATGAAAAAGATATTTAACCCTGTTCTAGATAGAACAACCCCTGAAAAATGAAAAGAGTACACCGGCTCAGGAAACCACAAGGAATACCAGTAGAAATCCCTAGAGATGTCATAATTAGGTTCCATAACTATGAGGAAAAGACACAAATATGGGAAAATATGAGAGGAGGACAGTCCTTAAAATATCAGAATATCACTTTGCAGATATTTGCTGATCTCTCACGGGAAACTTTAACCAGAAGGAGACATCAAAAATCCCCTTGTGGAATCAATGCGTAAGCAAGATATACAACATAACTGGGGGTTTCCAGCATGCTTGATTGGGCAGAAAAATGGTAGATCAGCGAAATTGTGATAAATTGGAACTTTTTCCGTGCCAGAGATTGGACAGATAAAAGGAAGAAAATAACACGACCTTCTGATTGCCAATGGCAATTAGTTCAGAAGAAAAATGGAACCCTGGAGAAAAAATAAGAAACAAGACAACTTCAATGGGAAGCCCAGAACGATAATAGGTGTGGGCTTGGGGGGGGGGGGGGGGGCAGATGAGGGGAAGCGTAACAAATAATGAAGATGACGGGAATACTGGACAACTACCGGGGTTGGGGGTCCTTACCTAGGAGAGGGAGGGAAGCCCACTCATCAGGTCAGACAGAGTGACACCCATCATAAGAAAGTAGACAGGTACAAGGTGACCCAAATTAAAACATTTATCTACAACCAGGGAAAATGAGATCCCAAAATCAGAGTGCAGGGGAATTAGGGAGGGTGCATGGGTGGGGAGGGGGGGTACGGGGTTAGAATAGAGGGTGGAAAACCTGAAGAAAACTCTGAAGAATACGAGCATATTTTACTTTTGAGTCTAAGATTCCTCACCCCTTGCAGAGCCCCAATAAATCTCCTTGAAGCCCAAGCTGACTTTAGTGGGAGTGTAGAGGTTTGGGGATACAACTGGGGAAAGGGAGAGAGAGACAAAAATAAAAATTAATACTTTGAATTTCCTAACATATAATAA
Source organism: Lithobates pipiens (assembly GCF_037356315.1). NCBI lineage: Eukaryota > Metazoa > Chordata > Amphibia > Anura > Ranidae > Lithobates > Lithobates pipiens. The sequence continues at coordinate 24,342,929 of NW_027507786.1, read as the reverse complement.
TGTAAGAAGCTTAAAGTGGTTGTAATCCCACGAACAAAAAAAAACACAACCTTCAAAACAAAGGCATAATGAGCTAGTATGCATAGCATACTAGCTCATTATGAATTACTTGCCTTAGATCGAAAACCCTGCAGCGGTCCGCGTACACCGCTCCGGCTGGCGACATCACTCCGGGAATTGTGGGCTCCGGCGCTACCGAGCGAGTCATTTCTTCAGTGTGCATGCGCTGATGACGTTGTCACATGCTGATACAGTGAATATCTCCTAAACGGTGCAGGGTTAGGAGATATTCATGGAGAAAGAAAGTCACCCCAGAGATTCAATGGGTATTGGTAATGAAAAGAGATAAGCCAAAGAGAGATATAAATGGGGAAATAAACCCGGGAAATATACCTCAAATATAGCAGCTTCCATCTACAATGATAGCTTTACAGTAGTCCCATTTTACAGTCTCTTATATTAAGTCCACAAACATCATGCCCTCATGGTACTTAAACGCTGTTCTAAACGTATCTCTTATCTTTTACTCTCTGATTTCCTCCTCCTCTTATTTACACCAATCACATGAAAAGGAAAAAAAGAGGCAAGGCATAGCGTGGTACTGCAAGGCAAATGAACTACCGAATACTCGTCGTTTCACTCACAAAACCTCTCTTTGTTTGGAGCATAGAGTGATGGCAACTGTCAGGTTGTACTCCTACTCACAGCCTCCCTGTGCTTCCTTACACTGCAGGCTTGGCATCACTGGCTCCTGCTCCCGACGCGTTGCGTCACAGGTCACGTGATATTCTCTTGTGAAGTATTTATGGTTTTTCCATGTACACGGATTTTTATTTACTTTATTTATTTTTGCATAGTGCTATATATGATATTAGCGCACTAATAATCTTTTTTAGTTTTGCATTCTATAAGTGAGGGTTCACTGTAATTGGTGCAGCTTTTATTTCTATTTTATATATTTATTTATTATTCCTTATCTATATTTACACACCTTACCAGCGCTTGAGCACTTTGCACTTTAAGAGTGTTCCATAGTTACTATAGCTCCCTATACATGGGGAGGCAAAGAGGGGGGATAGAAGAAGAATAAGAAAGCAAGAAATACAGGAATATCTAAACAGTACGGCGTTACCTAAAATATCAACAGAAAATCTGCATTATGCCGCGTACACGCGATCGGAGATTCCGACAACCAAATCCGTCGGAAGAGGTCCGGAAGTGATGTTGCATACACACGGTCGGACTAAGTTGTCGGAAAATCCGATTGTACATAACGTTATGGCGTTATTTCGTTACGACGGGACTACCTTCAGGCTAGTAGCCAATAGCTTTGGTCTAGGAATTAGATCTGAGCATGTGTGGCACTTTGTCCGTCTGAGTAGGCTACACATGATCGGAGTATGTCCGATCGGAGCATTTTGTCCGTAAATTTTACCGGCAAGTTGGAAAACTTGGTCCGTCAGATATTCCGACGGAAACAGTCCGATGGAGACCACACACAGTCGGAATATCCGACAAAACGGTCTGATAGGACACATTCCGTCTGAATCTCCAACAGTGTGTACAAGGGCTTAGAAGAACCGATAACATACGAGGAGATGTAATATGCACTTGAAAGTACAGCAATAGGGAAGAGCCCAGAACCGGATGGGCTGACGATTAAATATTATAAAAAATGTAAAGATTAATTAATTCCCAAGTTATGTGTATATATGAATTGGGTAGAAGAAGGAAATGAGATGAAGAAAGAATCTTTGATGGCATATGTCACAGTGATCCCAAAAGAAGGAAAAGATGGAACAATATGCTCTAGTTATAGAACAATTGCTGAATGCCGATACTAACTTATACACAAAGGTTTTAGCCACCAGATTAAAAGAGCTGATGCCTAAGTGGATACATGCAGATCAGACGGGATTATCCCAGGAAGGGAAGGAAACAATAACAGAGTTAGAACGTTACTCCTATTGCAGAAATCTAGAAGAGGTGGATCCCCAAACCCGCTCTTGTCAATAGATGCTGAAAAAGCATTTGACAGGGTAGACAGGGGATTTATGATAGAAACAATAGAGAGTATGGATATAGGGCCTAGGATGACTCAATAGATAAAAGCGATGTACAACCGACCAACAGCAGCTCTGAGAGTAAAAGGTGGTTTGTCATTTTACTTTGGGACAAGACGGGGGTGTCCACTCTCTCCCCTTCTGTTTGTACTATTGCTGGAACCATTATATATAAGGAATAGTGCAGACATAAGGGGAGTGAAAATAGGAGACGAGGAACACAAAATAGCATCATATGCAGACGACGTTCTGATTTATAGAACTAATCCCAGAACAAAACTCCCAAATCTGATTAAAGGATTACGGTCATCTTTCAAATTTAAAGATAAATCAAGTTAAATCAGAAATTTTAAATATAAGTCTGGGAAAAAAAAAGCTGCAGCTCTGAGGACAGTGTTCCCATTTTCCTGGAGAAAGGGAAAACTAAAATATCTGGGAATAAAAATAGCACCATTATTAAAAAAATCTTTATCAAGAAAATGACATTCTATGACGTAACGAGGTTAGGTCTGAATAAAAAGTGAAGTAGAAAAAATGGACTTTCCATTCACCAATAATAGAAAAATTAACTATAATATTTTATTAACAATTAATACAATACAATAAAAGACATTTAAAATACTGCAAACTATTTGCAATATCAACTAAACCTCTGCAATATGGACTATAAATGTCAAAAAAATCATGTCATGCAAGACATGTATAGGGTAATAACATTTTCTGTATGCTCATAGGCTCTACATGTTTCACAATAACTCGCTTCTTCAGGAGCTTGATAAGCATTCTAAGGAGAGAAGGAGGCAGATAATTGTAACATTTGTATAATCTTCATTAAATATGTAAAAAAGGTCTCAACAACTGTATAAAGGATTGCAGGGCAGCATCAAAAGACGGCTAAGCGCAGACATGCAAAGTGCGCAGCAAGCAACTTGTGGGGATGTGCCAGATGAAACATAGTATTTAGATAACCATATAAGGCAAAAGGGAAAAGTAAAGTTCCCAAAAATGTAGCACAAGAAATGAAAGTAACAACCAAACACCAAAAGAAAACTGCTAATGTATTGATGAAGCACAATCATGCAATCTAGGCATACCTGCGTATAAATCCGTAGCAATTAAGGTCTTGAGATGTTAACTCATAATATGCTGGGCAATAAGGGAGGGCATCTATAGATATATAAATCGAAATATAAGGGAGGAAGATAATCAAAATAACTTAATATAGGACCAATCTAGACAAGCAGTAACTAGAAAATATAATAGTGTTAATTGTCCTAATAAAAACCCGAAAAGATATTTTAAAGGAATACTGCGAAAATGAATGTAGTTCAAAAAAGGCAAGTTAATTATAGCGGGAGACCTACATTTTTGTATGGACCACCTACTGGATAGTACCTCACCGGCATGGGGGATTGTCCCAATCTCAAATAGTAGACGTGTGGAGAATTCTACATCCTAGAGGAAAAGATTATTCCCTTCACTCCTCCGTGCATGGGACTTATTCCAGACTGGATTCTATTATAGATCACAGATTGCTGGAATCACTATTAAAATCATCCATAGAAATAACTACAATTTCAGATTATGCCCCTGTAATAATGAAAATAAAGGGTATTAACACTCAGAAGAGCACAAAGATGTGGAAATGAAATGAAGATCTGATACAGGGGGAAGAAGTGGAAGGGATCATAAGAATAGAATTAGAACAATACTTCACACAAACTGAGGTATCGGAAGCCACTATTTGGGAAGCCCATAAGGCCCACATAAGGGGAGTATTAATATACAATAGGTTCAAAGAAAAAGAAGGATGGAATAAATGAAAAAAAATTGATTAATAGTAGAAATATACGAATTGGCACAAAAACATAAAAAGAAAGTCACCCCAGAGATTCAGCAGCTATTGGTAATGAAAAGAGATAAGTTAAAAGATTTAATGGAATAAGAAACAAGACAGGCGTTCAATAGAGTGGCCAAAGAGAGATATAAATGGGGAAATAAACCCAATAAAGGAAATATCGAGCAAGACCATAAAAAAAAAATCGATAAACTATATAGAGAAAATGAAAAATAATAAAGGGGAAATGATATATTCAACAACTGAGATGGCAAGAGTGTTCCATAGTTACTATAACTCCCTATACATGGTGAGGCAAAGAGGAGGGATAGAAGAAGAACAAATAAGAAAGCAAGAAATACAGGAATATCTAAATAGTACAGTTACCTAAAATATCAACAGAAAATCTGCCTTATGCTGCATACACACGACCAGGCTTTTCGAGGGACTAGGTCTGACGGTCTTTCGGCGGAGTTCCAATGGACTTTCCAAATGAACGGACTTGGCCACACACAGTCACACCAAAGTCCGACGGATTGGAACGTGATGACGTACGACTGGACTAGAATAAGGAAGTTCATAGCCAGTAGCCAATAGCTGCCCTAGCGTCGTTTTTTGTCCGTCGGACTAGCATACACACGAACGGATTTCTCGGTCCGGCGGAGTTCCGGTGGAAAAATTTAAAACATGTTCCATTTCTAAAGTCCGCCAGATTTTTGGCAAGCAAAAGTCCGATGGAGCCCACACCCGATCGAATTGTCCGATGGACTCGTTCCGTCTGACCTTGCTGACCTGCTGTCAAAAAGTCTGGTCGTGTGTACGCGGCATTAGAAGAACTGATAACATACCAGGAGATGCAATATGCACTTGAAAGTACAGCAATAGCCCAGAACCGGATGGGCTGACAATTAAATATTATAAAAAATGTAAAGATCAATTAATTGCCAAGTTATGTGCATATATGAATTGGGTAGAAGAAGGAAATGAGATGAGGAAAGAATCTTTGACAACATATGTCACAGTAATCCTATATGTGACAGTGATCCAATATGCTCTAGTTATAGAACTGCTGAATGCTGATACTAACTTATACACAAAGGTTTTAGCCACCAGATTAAAAGAGCTGATGCCTGAGTGGATACATACAGATCAGACGGGTTTATCCCAGGAAGGGAAGGAAACGATATCAGAGTTAGAACGTTACTCCTATTGCAGAAATCTAGAAGAGGTGGATCCCCAAACCCGCTCTTGTCAATAGATGCTGAAAAAGCATTTGACAGGGTAGACAGGGGATTTATGATGGAAACAACGGAGAGTTTGGATATAGGGCCTAGGATGACTCAATAGATAAAAGCGATGTACAACCGACCAACAGCAGCTCTGAGAGTAAAAGGTGGTTTGTCATTTTACTTTGAGATGTTTTTTTTTTTTTTTTTATCAGATAAAGTTTTTTATTAGAAAACATAATGGTACAAGACATCCATGACAATGGCCACACAATATATCAACGCACAGATTATGAATCAGAGTAACAATCATATTCTTCCCTTAAGTAGCAAATCAAGGAGGTACATGAGAATAAATGAGACCGGAGCGTTGTTGTACAAACAAAATAAACAGGGTGTCAGCAAACATGACATCAACATAATAAGCAATAGGGAAGAAGGAGAAATCTTCCGTGCAGTCACAGTACTTGATTTTTTCATTTTCTGTTCAAAAGAAACAAAATAAAAGAGTAAAAGAAAAAAGAAAGCAGAATAGAGTAGGGGGAGGGAAAGAGAGTAAGGCCGCGTACACACGCGGGGACTGTTCGCCCAACTTTGTCCGCTGAACAGTGTTTCGGCGGACAGTCCGCTCGTGTGTGGGCTTTCAGCGGACAGTTTCAGCGAACAGTCCGCTGAACAAAGTTTTTCGGAAATTCCGAAAAACTGTCCGCTGAAACTTTGTTTCAGCGAACAGTCCCCTCGTGTGTAGGCTTGTTCGACAAACTAAGTTCCGCGCATGCTCAGAAAGGATTTACACACCGAAAGTTATATTGCAGTGTATAGGACGTCGTATTTTTCGTCCCGTCGTACGTGCCGTTCACGTCAACGCGCACGGTTTCAGCAAACTGTTCGTTCATCATGTGTGGGCAAGTCCGTCCATGCTAATTTTGAGCGGACTGTTTGCTGAAACTGTTTGACGGACAAAGTTGGGCGAACAGTCCCCGCGTGTGTACGCGGCCTCAGAGATCCCTGAGAGACAGAATACATGGAAGTAGTACCGTACATAATACCCACATCTGGCAACATTCTATATCATGCTTCAACAGTTGTATACAAAAACTCTAAACAGGTAAGGTAGAACCCATGGCAGATGTCGAGGTCAGATTAGCCCTGCAGCAACCTATTTTGAATCAACTGGTGCGGTGCCAGGCCTGGTAAATCCAGCCAATCCTGCCACATATTATAAAACTTGTGGGGGGTGTTCCTATGTTGGTATGCCAGCTTCTCACAGATCAGCATCCTATTAACCTGATCAATCCACTGTTGCCTGCTGGGTACCACTTTGAGATGTTTAATGGGACAAGACGGGGGTGTCCACTCTCTCCCCTTCTGTTTGTACTATTGCTGGAACCATTATATATAAGGAATAGTGCAGACATAAGGGGAGTGATAATAGGAGGAACACAAAATAGCATCATATGCAGGCGACGTACTGATTTATAGAAGTAATCCCAGAACAAAACTCCCAAATCTGATTAAAGGATTACGGTGATCTTTCAAATTTAAAGATAAATCAAGTTAAATCAGAAATTTTAAATATAAGTCTGGGAAAAAAGAGGCGCAGCTCTGAGGACAGAGTTCCCATTTTCCTGGAGAAAGGGAGAACTAAAATATCTGGGAATAAAAATAGCACCATTATTAAAAAAATCTTTATCAAGAAAATGACATTCTATGACGTAACGAGGTGAGGTCTGAGCTTAAAAAGATCTCTCATGGCATAATCTCATGGTTAGGTAGAATAAATATGGTAAAAATGGCAACATTACCAAAGATTGTGTATGAATTCCAAATGCTACCAATATCATTGTCACGGTCATACGTTCAAAAAATGATTTCATTTATTTTAAAATGTATAATTCAGAATAAGAAGCCAAGAATAAAATATTCAATAAAAGGAAAGCTCAGGGGGATTGGCAGCACCAGAAAATGTTTTTAAGATTTGGGATTTGATTGACAAGAAAGCAGAATGGGAATATAACTCACCACTAATATCACCAGATTATGTTTTACCTGGAAATGAGACCCAATGTACTAACTGGATTCAAAATACTGTTACTGATCCCATCCCCCACCACCACTGATCTCATCCCTACCCTATCCCCCATCACCTCTGTTGTAGAAGTGATGGTGGGTGGGTAGGGATGGGATCAGTAAGAAGCAGAGGTGGTGGAGGATTGGGATGGATTTATTGCAATTCGAATCGTCAGTCACTTACTTACTTGAATGCCTCCAGGGAGGCCTTTCCTTATGGGGAGAGAGAGACCCTCCCCTTCACTCGATTGGTGTCAGATGGTCAGCTGACTTCATTTTTCAGTGTCCGCCCCGCCTCCCTACATTCTCTCTCTGGATAGGTCGGGATGGGGCGGCCCTGACTGTCTCTCTGAGTCTCCGCCTCTTCTCAGCTCAACGGACGAAAGCCCCCCCTCCCCCGCGGAGGAACGAACGGCCAGGCAGCGCGGCCACGGCGGGGCCTCCTGGGCGGTAGATGTAATTGCGGTAACGCCACCCAAGTAATGGGAACTGAGTTACCATGAGAGGAAGAGCAATCAGTTAGATTACTTGTTACCCTCTAAAGTAACTGCGTTAAGTAACTCTGTTTATTTTAACTGAGTTACTTACATCACTGGTCGGGAGCCATGACATTGAGGGACAGTCGGGAGCCATGACATTGAGGGACAGTCTGGAGCCATGACATGGAGGGACAGTCTGGAGCCATGACATTAAGGGACAGTCGGGAGCCATGACATTGAGGGACAGTCTGGAGCCATGACATGGAGGGACAGTCTGGAGCCATGACATTGAGGGACAGTCTGGAGCCATGACATTGAGGGACAGTCGGGAGCCATGACATTGAGGGACAGTCTGGAGCCATGACATGGAGGGACAGTCTGGAGCCATGACATTAAGGGACAGTCGGGAGCCATGACATTGAGGGACAGTCTGGAGCCATGACATGGAGGGACAGTCTGGAGCCATGACATTGAGGGACAGTCTGGAGCCATGACATTGAGGGACAGTCGGGAGCCATGACATTGAGGGACAGTCTGGAGCCATGACATGGAGGGACAGTCTGGAGTCATGACATTGAGGGACAGTCGGGAGCCATGACATTGAGGGACAGTCTGGAGCCATGACATTGAGGGTCAGTCTGGAGCCATGACATTGAGGGTCATTCGGGAGCCATGACATTGAGGGTCAGTCGGGAGCCATGACATTGAGGGACAGTCAGGAGCCATGACATTGAGGGACAGTCTGGAGCCATGACATTGAGGGACAGTCTGGAGCCATGACATTGAGGGACAGTCGGGAGCCATGACATTGAGGGACAGTCGGGAGCCATGACATTGAGGGACAGTTGGGAGCCATGACATTGAGGGACAGTCGGGAGCCATGACATTGAGGGACAGTCTAGAGTCATGACATTGAGGGTCAGTTGGGAGCCATGACATTGAGGGACAGTCTGGAGCCATGACATTGAGGGACAGTTGGGAGCCAAGACATTGAGGGACAGTCAGGAGCCATGACATTGAGGGTCAGTCGGGAGCCATGACATTAAGGGACAGTCGGGAGCCGTGACATTGAGGGACAGTCGGGAGCCATGACATTGAGGGATAGTCTAGAGTCATGACATTGAGGGTCAGTCGGGAGCCATGACATTGAGGGACAGTCGGGAGCCATGACATTGAGGGACAGTCGGGAGCCATGACATTGAGGGACAGTCGGGAGCCATGACATTGAGGGACAGTCTGGGGCCATGACATTGAGGGACAGTTGGGAGCCATGACATTGAGGGACAGTCTGGGGCCATGACATTGAGGGACAGTCTGGAGCCATGACATTGAGGGACAGTCGGGAGCCATGACATTGAGGGTCAGTCGGGAGCCATGACATTGAGGGACAGTCTGGAGCCATGACATTGAGGGACAGTCTGGAGCCATGACATTGAGGGACAGTCTAGAGTCATGACATTGAGGGACAGTTGGGAGCCATGATATTGAGGGACAGTCTGGAGCCATGACATTGAGGGACAGTCTAGAGTCATGACATTGAGGGACAGTTGGGAGCCATGATATTGAGGGACAGTCTGGAGCCATGACATTGAGGGACAGTCTAGAGTCATGACATTGAGGGACAGTCGGGAGCCATGACACTGAGGGACAGTTGGGAGCCATGACATTGAGGGACAGTCGGGAGCCATGACACTGAGGGACAGTTGGGAGCCATGACATTGAGGGACAGTCGGGAGCCATGACATTGAAGGACAGTCGGGAGCCATGACATTGAGGGACAGTTGGGAGCCCTGACATTGAGGGACAGTCGGGAGCCATGACATTGAGGGACAGTCGGGAGCCATGACATTGAGGGACAGTCTGGGGCCATGACATTGAGGGACAGTCTGGGGCCATGACATTGAGGGACAGTTGGGAGCCATGACATTGAGGGACAGTCGGGAGCCATGACATTGAGGGACAGTCGGGAGCCATGACATTGAGGGACAGTCTGGAGCCATGACATTGAGGGTCAGTCGGGAGCCATGACATTGAGGGACAGTTGGGAGCCATGACATTGAGGGACAGTTGGGAGCCATGACATTGAGGGACAGTCTGGAGCCATGACATTGAGGGACAGTCGGGAGCCATGACATTGAGGGACAGTCTGGAGCCATGACATTGAGGGTCAGTCGGGAGCCATGACATTGAGGGACAGTTGGGAGCCCTGACATTGAGGGACAGTCGGGAGCCATGATATTGAGAGACAGTCGGAAGCCATGACATTGAGGGACAGTCGGGAGCCATGACATTGAGGGACAGTCGGGAGCCATGACATTGAGGGACAGTCGGGAGCCATGACAATGAGGGACAGTCTGGAGCCATGACATTGAGGGACAGTCTGGAGCCATGACAATGAGGGACAGTCTGGAGCCATGACATTGAGGGACAGTCTGGAGCCATGACATTGAGGGACAGTCGGGAGCCATGACATTGAGGGACAGTCGGGAGCCATGACATTGAGGGTCAGTCGGGAGCCGTGACATTGAGGGACAGTCGGGAGCCATGACATTGAGGGTCAGTCGGGAGCCATGATATTGAGGGACAGTCGGGAGCCATGACATTGAGGGACAGTCGGGAGCCATGACATTGAGGGACAGTCGGGAGCCATGACATTGAGGGACAGTCGGTAGCCATGACATTGAGGGACAGTCGGGAGTCATGACATTGAGGGACAGTCGGGAGCCATGACATTGAGGGACAGTCGGGAGCCATGACATTGAGGGACAGTCGGGAGCCATGACATTGAGGGACAGTCGGGAGCCATGACATTGAGGGACAGTCGGGAGCCATGACATTGAGGGACAGTCGGTAGCCATGACATTGAGGGACAGTCGGGAGTCATGACATTGAGGGACAGTCGGGAGCCATGACATTGAGGGACAGTCGGGAGCCATGACATTGAGGGACAGTCGGGAGCCATGACATTGAGGGACAGTCGGGAGCCATGACATTGAGGGACAGTCGGGAGTCCTGACATTGAAGGTCTCCTGGTCACGGCGGATGCACATCCCAGTCCATAGATATGAGCCGTCCATCTGACCTCTCAGCCAGGTTGTCCCTTTACTCCCCATTTCTGTGGGAACCTCGGAGTGCGCTCCTCTCTTCCTCTCTTCCTCTCTTGGCTCATTCTCCAGCATGTGGTCAGTGTTGGTGGTCTGTGGGCAGCCCCATCTCTGAGAGTCGCACGCGGTGGGGGATCTCGCCAAGCTGCTCTCATATATTATTTGTTGTTCCATTAATGAGCAGACAATTCATCTTCAGCCATTCTATGAATTGCCTCCATAGGGGCCGCTCATCTCAGAGGTTAGACGGATAATGATGTCATCCATTTTTAATAGGCTGATAACAATCTCATTTCCTGCTCCGATCTCCGGCGGGGATGGCGGCTCCGACTTCAATCAACAGGAATTAAATAAATCCCGTTCTCTGGTCTGTGGGGGGGGTCAGTGTCCCGGGGTAATCTACACATAGCGCCCCCCCCCCCCCCCCAGCATCTCCATATCCGACTTCAGAGCATTGTGTGGATAATGCACTGCAGCTGAGGGGAGTTACACGGACTAAATGCCCCCCAAATACTGAACACGGCACGGGCCGGGCTCTTTTCATCCATTGGTTGCTCACTAGTAGCATTTTTTTCCACTATCCTCCTGGACCTGGAGGCCCATCCAGCAAATCAGAGGTGAAGAATGGAATTCTCCATTATGATGTATGGAAAGCAATAGCCACAAATAGCTGGCATGGTGGGGGGTGGATTAGTCATGCTGGTGGACCTCTCCACTCTCTTACCTCCTAGGCCCAGGATAGTGCCCTCCTCTGTACCCTCATACCTCCTGATCCCAAGGACTGCAGACCATGTGATATCCTGGGCCCAAGAGCCTTGTCCCCCTCTGCACCCTCAAACCTTCTGGGCTCAAGGATGGAAGCCTCCTTTCTTCCATTTGATATCCTGGACCCATGAACAGTGGCCCCCTCTCCACCATCTGACTTGCTGGGCCCCTGAACAGTGGCCCCCTCTCCACCCTCTGACTTGCTGGGCCCCTGAACAGTGGCCCCCCCTCTCCAACCTCTGACTTCCAGGGCCCATGAACAGTGCCCCCCTCTCCACCCTCTGACTTCCAGGGCCCATGAACAGTGACCTCCCTCTCCACCCTCTGACTTGCTGGGCCCCTGAACAGTGGCCCCCCCTCTCCACCCTCTGACTTCCAGGGCCCATGAACAGTGACCCCCCCCTCTCCACCCTCTGACTTCCAGGGCCCATGAACAGTGCCCCCCCCTCTCCACCCTCTGACTTCCAGGGCCCATGAACAGTGGCCCCCCCTCTCCACCCTCTGACTTCCAGGGCCCAAGAACAGTGACCTCCCTCTCCAACCTCTGACTTCCAGGGCCCATGAACAGTGACCCCCCTCTCCAACCTCTGACTTCCAGGGCCCATGAACAGTGACCCCCCTCTCCACCCTCTGACTTCCAGGGCCCAAGAACAGTGACCTCCCTCTCCAACCTCTGACTTCCAGGGCCCATGAACAGTGACCCCCCTCTCCAACCTCTGACTTCCAGGGCCCATGAACAGTGACCCCCCTCTCCAACCTCTGACTTCCAGGGCCCATGAACAGTGACCCCCCTCTCCACCCTCTGACTTCCAGGGCCCATGAACAGTGACCCCCCTCTCCAACTTCTGACTTCCAGGGCCCATGAACAGTGACCCCCCTCTCCACCCTCTGACTTCCAGGGCCCATGAACAGTGACCCCCCCTCTCCAACCTCTGACTTCCAGGTCCCATGAACAGTGACCCCCCCTCTCCAACCTCTGACTTCCAGGTCCCATGAACAGTGACCCCCCTCTCCACCCTCTGACTTACAGGGCCCAAGAACAGTGTCCCCCCTCTCCACCCTCTGACTTCCAAGGCCCAAGAACAGTGTTCCCCTCTCCACCCTCTGACTTCCAGGGCCCATGAACAGTGACCCCCCCTCTCCACCCTCTGACTTCCAAGGCCCATGAACAGTGACCCCCCTCTCCACCGTCTGACTTCCAAGGCCCATGAACAGTGACCCCCCTCTCCACCGTCTGACTTCCAAGGCCCCTGAACAGTGCCCCCCCCTCTCCACCGTTTGACTTCCAGGGCCCATGAACAATGACCCCCCTCTCCAACCTCTGACTTCCAGGGCCCATGAACAGTGACCCCCCCTCTCCACCATCTGACTTCCAAGGCCCATGAACAGTGTCCCCCTCTCCACCGTCTGACTTCCAGGGCCCATGAACAGTGACCCCCCTCTCCAACTTCTGACTTCCAGGGCCCATGAACAGTGACCCCCCTCTCCACCCTCTGACTTCCAGGGCCCATGAACAGTGACCCCCCCTCTCCAACCTCTGACTTCCAGGTCCCATGAACAGTGACCCCCCCTCTCCAACCTCTGACTTCCAGGTCCCATGAACAGTGACCCCCCTCTCCACCCTCTGACTTACAGGGCCCAAGAACAGTGTCCCCCCTCTCCACCCTCTGACTTCCAAGGCCCAAGAACAGTGTTCCCCTCTCCACCCTCTGACTTCCAGGGCCCATGAACAGTGACCCCCCCTCTCCACCCTCTGACTTCCAAGGCCCATGAACAGTGACCCCCCTCTCCACCGTCTGACTTCCAGGGCCCCTGAACAGTGCCCCCCCCTCTCCACCGTTTGACTTCCAGGGCCCATGAACAATGACCCCCCTCTCCAACCTATGACTTCCAGGGCCCAAGAACAGTGACCCCCCCTCTCCACCCTCTGACTTCCAGGGCCCATGAACAGTGACCCCCCTCTCCACCGTCTGACTTGCTGGGCCCCTGAACAGTGGCCCCCCCTCTCCACCCTCTGACTTCCAGGGCCCATGAACAGTGACCCCCCCTCTCCACCCTCTGACTTCCAGGGCCCATGAACAGTGACCCCCCTCTCCACCGTCTGACTTGCTGGGCCCCTGAACAGTGACCCCCCTCTCCACCGTCTGACTTCCAAGGCCCATGAACAGTGACCCCCCTCTCCACCGTCTGACTTCCAGGGCCCATGAACAGTGTCCCCCTCTCCACCGTCTGACTTCCAAGGCCCCTGAACAGTGCCCCCCCCTCTCCACCGTTTGACTTCCAGGGCCCATGAACAATGACCCCCCTCTCCAACCTCTGACTTCCAGGGCCCATGAACAGTGACCCCCCTCTCCACCGTCTGACTTCCAGGGCCCATGAACAGTGACCCCCCCTCTCCACCCTCTGACTTCCAAGGCCCATGAACAGTGACCCCCCTCTCCACCGTCTGACTTCCAAGGCCCCTGAACAGTGCCCCCCCCTCTCCACCGTTTGACTTCCAGGGCCCATGAACAATGACCCCCCTCTCCAACCTCTGACTTCCAGGGCCCATGAACAGTGACCCCCCTCTCCACCGTCTGACTTCCAGGGCCCATGAACAGTGACCCCCCCTCTCCACCCTCTGACTTCCAGGGCCCATGAACAGTGACCCCCCCTCTCCAACCTCTGACTTGCTGGGCCCATGAACAGTGGCCCCCCCTCTCCACCCTCTGACTTCCAGGGCCCATGAACAGTGACCCCCCTCTCCACCGTCTGACTTCCAAGGCCCATGAACAGTGACCCCCCTCTCCACCGTCTGACTTCCAAGGCCCATGAACAGTGACCCCCCTCTCCACCGTCTGACTTCCAAGGCCCATGAACAGTGACCCCCCTCTCCACCGTCTGACTTCCAGGGCCCATGAACAATGACCCCCCTCTCCAACCTCTGACTTCCAGGGCCCATGAACAGTGACCCCCCTCTCCACCGTCTGACTTGCTGGGCCCCTGAACAGTGGCCCCCCCTCTCCACCCTCTGACTTCCAGGGCCCATGAACAGTGACCCCCCTCTCCACCGTCTGACTTCCAAGGCCCATGAACAGTGACCCCCCTCTCCACCGTTTGACTTCCAGGGCCCATGAACAATGACCCCCCTCTCCAACCTCTGACTTCCAGGGCCCATGAACAGTGACCCCCCTCTCCACCGTCTGACTTCCAGGGCCCATGAACAGTGGCCCCCCCTCTCCACCCTCTGACTTCCAGGGCCCATGAACAGTGACCCCCCTCTCCACCCTCTGACTTGCTGGGCCCCTGAACAGTGGCCCCCCCTCTCCACCCTCTGACTTCCAGGGCCCATGAACAGTGACCCCCCTCTCCACCGTCTGACTTCCAGGGACCATGAACAGTGACCCTCCTCTCCACCCTCTGACTTCCAGGGCCCATGAACAATGACCCCCCTCTCCAACCTCTGACTTCCAGGGCCCATGAACAGTGCCCCCCCCTCTCCACCCTCTGACTTCCAAGGCCCATGAACAGTGCCCCCCCCCCTCTCCACCCTCTGACTCCCAGGGCCCAAGAACAGTGTCCCCCTCTCCACCGTCTGACTTCCAAGGCCCATGAACAGTGTCCCCCTCTCCACCGTCTGACTTCCAGGGCCCATGAACAGTGACCCCCCCTCTCCACCGTTTGACTTCCAGGGCCCATGAACAGTGGCCCCCCCTCTCCACCGTCTGACTTCCAGGTCCCATGAACAGTGACCCCCCTCTCCACCGTCTGACTTCCAAGGCCCATGAACAGTGGCCCCCCCTCTCCACCGTCTGACTTCCAGGGCCCATGAACAGTGACCCCCCCTCTCCACCGTTTGACTTCCAGGGCCCATGAACAGTGACCCCCCCCTCTCCACCCTCTGACTTACAAGGCCCATGAACAGTGACCCCCCCTCTCCACCGTTTGACTTCCAGGTCCCATGAACAGTGACCCCCCCTCTCCACCCTCTGACTTCCAGGTCCCATGAACAGTGACCCCCCTCTCCACCGTCTGACTTCCAGGGCCCATGAACAGTGACCCCCCTCTCCACCCTCTGACTTCCAGGGCCCATGAACAGTGACCCTCCTCTCCACCCTCTGACTTCCAGGGCCCATGAACAGTGACCCCCCCTCTCCAACCTCTGACTTGCTGGGCCCATGAACAGTGACCCCCCTCTCCAACCTCTGACTTCCAGGGACCATGAACAGTGACCCCCCCTCTCCAACCTCTGACTTCCAGGGCCCATGAACAGTGACCCCCCTCTCCACCGTCTGACTTCCAGGGACCATGAACAGTGACCCCCCTCTCCAACCTCTGACTTGCTGGGCCCATGAACAGTGGCCCCCCCTCTCCACCCTCTGACTTCCAGGGCCCATGAACAGTGACCCCCCTCTCCACCGTCTGACTTGCTGGGCCCCTGAACAGTGGCCCCCCCTCTCCACCCTCTGACTTCCAGGGCCCATGAACAGTGACCCCCCTCTCCACCGTCTGACTTCCAGGGCCCATGAACAGTGGCCCCCCCTCTCCACCGTCTGACTTCCAGGGCCCATGAACAGTGGCCCCCCCTCTCCACCCTCTGACTTCCAGGGCCCATGAACAGTGACCCCCCTCTCCACCGTCTGACTTCCAAGGCCCATGAACAGTGACCCCCCTCTCCACCGTCTGACTTCCAGGGCCCCTGAACAGTGCCCCCCCCTCTCCACCGTTTGACTTCCAGGGCCCATGAACAATGACCCCCCTCTCCAACCTCTGACTTCCAGGGACCATGAACAGTGCCCCCCCCTCTCCACCGTTTGACTTCCAGGGCCCATGAACAGTGACCCCCCTCTCCAACCTCTGACTTCCAGGGCCCATGAACAGTGACCCCCCTCTCCACCCTCTGACTTGCTGGGCCCCTGAACAGTGGCCCCCCCTCTCCACCCTCTGACTTCCAGGGCCCATGAACAGTGGCCCCCCCCCTCTCCACCGTTTGACTTCCAGGGCCCATGAACAATGACCCCCCTCTCCAACCTCTGACTTCCAGGGACCATGAACAGTGGCCCCCCCTCTCCACCCTCTGACTTGCTGGGCCCATGAACAGTGACCCCCCTCTCCACCGTCTGACTTGCTGGGCCCCTGAACAGTGGCCCCCCCTCTCCACCCTCTGACTTCCAGGGCCCATGAACAGTGACCCCCCTCTCCACCCTCTGACTTCCAGGGCCCATGAACAGTGTCCCCCTCTCCAACTTCTGACTTCCAGGGCCCATGAACAGTGCCCCCCCCTCTCCACCGTCTGACTTCCAAGGACCATGAACAGTGACCCCCCCCTCTCCAACCTCTGACTTGCTGGGCCCATGAACAGTGACCCCCCTCTCCACCGTCTGACTTCCAAGGACCATGAACAGTGACCCCCCCCTCTCCAACCTCTGACTTCCAGGGCCCATGAACAGTGACCCCCCTCTCCAACCTCTGACTTCCAGGGCCCATGAACAGTGACCCCCCTCTCCAACCTCTGACTTCCAGGGCCCATGAACAGTGACCCCCCTCTCCACCCTCTGACTTCCAAGGCCCATGAACAGTGGCCCCCCCTCTCCACCGTCTGACTTCCAGGGCCCATGAACAGTGACCCCCCTCTCCACCCTCTGACTTCCAGGGCCCATGAACAGTGACCCTCCTCTCCACCCTCTGACTTCCAGGGCCCATGAACAGTGTCCCCCTCTCCAACTTCTGACTTCCAGGGCCCATGAACAGTGACCCCCCCTCTCCAACCTCTGACTTGCTGGGCCCATGAACAGTGGCCCCCCCTCTCCACCGTCTGACTTCCAGGGACCATGAACAGTGACCCCCCCTCTCCAACCTCTGACTTCCAGGGCCCATGAACAGTGACCCCCCTCTCCACCGTCTGACTTCCAGGGACCATGAACAGTGACCCCCCTCTCCAACCTCTGACTTGCTGGGCCCATGAACAGTGGCCCCCCCTCTCCACCCTCTGACTTCCAGGGCCCATGAACAGTGACCCCCCTCTCCACCGTCTGACTTGCTGGGCCCCTGAACAGTGGCCCCCCCTCTCCACCCTCTGACTTCCAGGGCCCATGAACAGTGACCCCCCTCTCCACCGTCTGACTTCCAGGGCCCATGAACAGTGACCCCCCCCTCTCCACCGTCTGACTTCCAGGGCCCATGAACAGTGGCCCCCCCTCTCCACCCTCTGACTTCCAGGGCCCATGAACAGTGACCCCCCTCTCCACCGTCTGACTTCCAAGGCCCATGAACAGTGACCCCCCTCTCCACCCTCTGACTTCCAGGGCCCATGAACAGTGACCCCCCTCTCCACCGTCTGACTTCCAAGGCCCATGAACAGTGACCCCCCTCTCCACCCTCTGACTTCCAGGGCCCATGAACAGTGACCCCCCTCTCCACCGTCTGACTTCCAAGGCCCATGAACAGTGACCCCCCTCTCCACCGTCTGACTTCCAGGGCCCCTGAACAGTGCCCCCCCCTCTCCACCGTTTGACTTCCAGGGCCCATGAACAATGACCCCCCTCTCCAACCTCTGACTTCCAGGGACCATGAACAGTGCCCCCCCCTCTCCACCGTTTGACTTCCAGGGCCCATGAACAGTGACCCCCCTCTCCAACCTCTGACTTCCAGGGCCCATGAACAGTGACCCCCCTCTCCACCCTCTGACTTGCTGGGCTCCTGAACAGTGGCCCCCCCTCTCCACCCTCTGACTTCCAGGGCCCATGAACAGTGGCCCCCCCCTCTCCACCGTTTGACTTCCAGGGCCCATGAACAATGACCCCCCTCTCCAACCTCTGACTTCCAGGGACCATGAACAGTGGCCCCCCCTCTCCACCCTCTGACTTGCTGGGCCCATGAACAGTGACCCCCCTCTCCACCGTCTGACTTGCTGGGCCCCTGAACAGTGGCCCCCCCTCTCCACCCTCTGACTTCCAGGGCCCATGAACAGTGACCCCCCTCTCCACCCTCTGACTTCCAGGGCCCATGAACAGTGTCCCCCTCTCCAACTTCTGACTTCCAGGGCCCATGAACAGTGCCCCCCCCTCTCCACCGTCTGACTTCCAAGGACCATGAACAGTGACCCCCCCCTCTCCAACCTCTGACTTGCTGGGCCCATGAACAGTGACCCCCCTCTCCACCGTCTGACTTCCAAGGACCATGAACAGTGACCCCCCCCTCTCCAACCTCTGACTTCCAGGGCCCATGAACAGTGACCCCCCTCTCCAACCTCTGACTTCCAGGGCCCATGAACAGTGACCCCCCTCTCCAACCTCTGACTTCCAGGGCCCATGAACAGTGACCCCCCTCTCCAACCTCTGACTTCCAGGGCCCATGAACAGTGACCCCCCTCTCCAACCTCTGACTTCCAGGGCCCATGAACAGTGACCCCCCTCTCCAACCTCTGACTTCCAGGGCCCATGAACAGTGGCCCCCCCTCTCCACCGTCTGACTTCCAGGGCCCATGAACAGTGACCCCCCCCCTCTCCAACCTCTGACTTGCTGGGCCCATGAACAGTGGCCTCCTCTCTACCCCCTGACTCCCAGGGCCCACTAACAGAAGCCCCCCTGTACGTACGTTGGAAACCTCCTGGCCCCAAAGACAGCAGCCCCCTCATTACAATTTGATGTCCAGGGCCCATGAACAGTGTTCCCTTCCACACCCTTCAACCTCCTGAGCCCAGGGATAGCAATAGGTCCTTTGCCCCCCTCCCTGACTCTATGGCCCCCGCCTCTGTCTCCCCCATATACTCTATGGCCCCGCCTCTGTCTCCCCCATATACTCTATGGCCCCGCCTCTGTCTCCCCCATATACTCTATGGCCCCCGCCTCTGTCTCCCCCATATACTCTATGGCCCCCGCCTCTGTCTCCCCCATATACTCTATGACGTTATGTAATCTGGATCTGGTTGCATGGTACAAATCATCGTCACATTATTGTTCCTCAGTTATGAGATCCTGAGGGGCAGTATATAACCCCCGGGGCGGACCTGGTAGTGACTTCTCTGCCGGTGGCATCTCCTCATTACTCTCCCATTAAATCCTCGTTAACGTTCGAGGAGAAGTTGCGCTGATGCGGGGAATCCGCGAGATCCAGTCCATCTGCTGCTAATGGCTCAGCTAACAAAACCAATTACCGCCCCCCACCCTGAACCGTCGTCACAATTTCCAGATGAATGATTTGTAGCTTTTCAATAAAACCGTTTTACAGTCACTTCCTGGCAGAACCACCACGAATAAAAATACATTTCACCATCGTCACCCCTCCCCCGAGGATACCGCCACACTCACACAGGGCATTCAAGACTATTGTTAGTAAATTGGAGATATATCTCCCTGTGTGTTGTATTCCCGGCACCAGGACAATGGCGGATGTCACTCCGTTCTCCTCTTCTCTCCCGCAGCTCTCCTCGTCTATTGGGCTTTGGCCTTCATCACCAAAACCATCAAGTTTGTCAAGTTCTGGGACAATGGCGTCTGTTTTCTTCAGCTGCGCTTCTGTCTGACCGGATTATTGGCCATTTTCTATGGGATGCTCTTAGCGGTGGAGATTAATGTCATCAGAGTGCGGGTGAGTCCTGAATATCCTTCCTCTACCATTTATACAGGAAGTGAGGAGGGTGACATCATCCAATGTGTCCGTAATAGTGGAAGAACTGTGAATACTGGTGGGGAAAACTCACCACTTCAATCCCATCATCTCCTGACTATCCCATCCTCTCCCCACCACCCCATCATCTCCTCACCACCCCATCATCTCCTCACCATCCCATCATCTCCTCATCACCCCATCATCTCCTCATCACCCCATCATCTCCTGACTATCCCATCATCTCCTCACCACCCCATCATCTCCTCACCACTCCATCATCTCCTCACCATCCCATCATCTCCTCATCACCCCATCATCTCCTCACCACCCCATCATCTCCTGACTATCCCATCCTCTCCCCACCACCCCATCATCTCCTCACCACCCCATCATCTCCTCACCATCCCATCATCTCCTCATCACCCCATCATCTCCTCACCACCCCATCATCTCCTGACTATCCCATCATCTCCTCACCACCCCATCATCTCCTCACCACTCCATCATCTCCTCACCATCCCATCATCTCCTCATCACCCCATCATCTCCTCACCACCCCATCATCTCCTGACTATCCCATCATCTCCTCACCACCCCATCATCTCCTCACCACTCCATCATCTCCTCACCATCCCATCATCTCCTCACCATCCCATCATCTCCTCACCATCCCATCATCTCCTCACCACCCCATCATCTCCTCACCACTCCATCATCTCCTGACTATCCCATCCTCTCCCCACCACCCCATCATCTCCTCATCACCCCATCATCTCCTCACCATCCCATCATCTCCTCACCACCCCATCATCTCCTGACTATCCCATCCTCTCCCCACCACCCCATCATCTCCTCATCACCCCATCATCTCCTCACCATCCCATCATCTCCTCATCACCCCATCATCTCCTCATCACCCCATCATCTCCTCACCACTCCATCATCTCCTCACCATCCCATCATCTCCTCACCACCCCATCATCTCCTCACCACTCCATCATCTCCTCACCACCCCATCATCTCCTCACCACCCCATCATCTCCTCACCATCCCATCATCTCCCACCACCCCATCATCTCCTCACCACCCCATCATCTCCTCATCACCCCATCATCTCCTCACCATCCCATCATCTCCTCATCACCCCATCATCTCCTCACCATCCCATCATCTCCTCATCACCCCATCATCTCCTCACCATCCCATCATCTCCTCATCACCCCATCATCTCCTCATCACCCCATCATCTCCTCACCATCCCATCATCTCCTCATCACCCCATCATCTCCTGACTATCCCATCATCTCCTCACCACCCCATCATCTCCTCACCACCCCATCATCTCCTCACCATCCCATCATCTCCTCATCACCCCATCATCTCCTCACCACCCCATCATCTCCTCACCACCCCATCATCTCCTGACTATCCCATCATCTCCTCACCACCCCATCATCTCCTCACCACTCCATCATCTCCTCACCATCCCATCATCTCCTCACCATCCCATCATCTCCTCACCATCCCATCATCTCCTCACCACCCCATCATCTCCTCACCACTCCATCATCTCCTGACTATCCCATCCTCTCCCCACCATCCCATCATCTCCTCATCACCCCATCATCTCCTCACCACTCCATCATCTCCTCACCACCCCATCATCTCCTCACCACCCCATAATCTCCTCACCATTCCATCATCTCCTCACCATCCCATCCTCTCCTCACCACCCCATCATCTCCTCACCATCCCATCATCTCCTCACCACCCCATCATCTCCTCACCATCCCATCATCTCCTCACCACCCCATCATCTCCTCACCACTCCATCATCTCCTCACCATTCCATCATCTCCTCACCATCCCATCATCTCCTCACCATCCCATCATCTCCTCACCATCCCATCATCTCCTCACCATCCCATCATCTCCTCACCACCCCATCATCTCCTCACCATCCCATCATCTCCTCACCACCCCATCATCTCCTCACCACTCCATCATCTCCTCACCACCCCATCATCTCCTCACCACCCCATCTCCTCACCATCCCATCATCTCCTCATCACCCCATCATCTCCTCACCACCCCATCATCTCCTCACCACCCCATCATCTTCTCATCACCCCATCATCTCCTCACCACCCCATCATCTCCTCACCATCCCATCATCTCCCCACCATCCCATCATCTCCCCCACCATCCCATCATCTCCTCACCATCCCATTATCCTCTCCTCACCACCCCATCATCTCCTCACCACTCCATCATCTCCTCACCATCCCATCATCCTCTCCTCACCACCCCATCATCTCCTCACCACCCCATCTCCTCACCATCCCATCCTCTCCTCACCACCCCATCATCTCCTCACCATCCCATCCTCTCCTCACCACCCCATCATCTCCTCACCATCCCCATCACCTCCTCACCATCCCATCCTCTCCTCACCACCCCATCATCTCCCCACCATCCCATCATCTCCTCACCATCCCATCATCTCCTCACCACCCCATCATCTCCTCACCACCCCATCATCTCCTCATCATCCCATCATCTCCTCACCATCCCATCCTCTCCTCACCACCCATCATCTCCTCACCATCCCATCACCTCCTCACCATCCCATCATCTCCTCACCACCCCATCATCTCCTCACCATCCCATCATCTCCTCACCATCCCATCATCTCCTCACCACCCCATCATCTCCCCACCACCCCATCATCCCCTCACCATCCCATCATCTCCCTCACCACCCCATCATCTCCTCACCATCCCATCACCTCCTCACCATCCCATCATCTCCTCACCACCCCATCATCTCCCCACCATCCCATCATCTCCTCACCACCCCATCATCTCCTCACCATCCCATCATCTCCTCACCACCCCATCATCTCCTCACCATCCCATCATCCCCTCACCATCCCATCATCTCCTCAACCATCCCATCCTCTCCTCACCACCCCATCATCTCCTCACCATCCCATCACCTCCTCACCATCCCATCATCTCCTCACCATCCCATTCATCCCCTCACCATCCCATCATCTCCTCACCATCCCATCATCTCCTCACCACCCCATCATCTCCTCACCATCCCATCATCTCCTCACCATCCCATCATCTCCTCACCATCCCATCATCTCCTCACCATCCCATCCTCTCCTCACCACCCCATCATCTCCTCACCACCCCATCATCTCCTCACCACCCCATCATCTCCTCACCATCCCATCATCTCCTCACCATCCCATCATCTCCTCACCACCCCATCATCTCCTCACCATCCCATCATCTCCTCACCATCCCATCCTCTCCTCACCACCCCATCATCTCCTCACCATCCCATCATCTCCTCACCATCCCATCCTCTCCTCACCACCCCATCATCTCCTCACCACCCCATCATCTCCTCACCACCCCATCATCTCCCCACCACCCCATCATCCCCTCACCATCCCATCATCTCCCCACCACCCCATCATCTCCTCACCACCCCATCATCTCCTCACCATCCCATCATCTCCTCACCATCCCATCATCTCCTCACCATCCCATCATCTCCTCACCATCCCATCATCTCCTCACCACCCCATCATCTCCCTCACCTCCCCATCATCTCCTCACCACCCCATCATCTCCTCGCCACCCCATCATCTCCTCACCACCCCATCATCTCCCCACCACCCCATCATCTCCCCACGACCCCATCATCTCCTCACCATCCCATCATTCCTCACCACCCCATCATCTCCTCACCACCCCATCATCTCCCACCATCCCATCATCTCCTCACCACCCCATCATCTCCTCACCACCCCATCATCTCCTCATCACCCCATCATCTCCTCACCACCCCATCATCTCCTCACCACCCCATCATCTCCTCACCATCCCATCATCTCCTCACCACCCCATCATCTCCTCACCACTCCATCATCTCCTCACCATCCCATCATCTCCTCACCCACCCCATCATCTCCCCACCCCCATCATCTCCCCACGACCCCATCATCTCCTCACCATCCCATCATCTCCTCACCATCCCATCATCTCCTCACCACCCCATCATCTCCTCACCACCCCATCATCTCCCCACCACCCCATCATCTCCTCACCAACCCATCATCTCCCCACGACCCCATCATCTCCTCACCACCCCATCATCTCCTCACCATCCCATCATCTCCTCATCACCCATCATCTCCTCACCATCCCATCATCTCCCCACCACCCCATCATCTCCTCACCACCCCATCATCTCCCCACGACCCCATCATCTCCTCACCACCCCATCATCTCCTCACCACCCCATCATCTCCCCACGACCCCATCATCTTCTCACCACCCCATCATCTCCCCACCACCCCATCATCTCCCCACCACCCCATCATCTCCTCACCACCCCATCATCTCCCCACCCCATCATCTTCTCACCACCCCATCATCTCCTCACCATCCCATCATCTCCTCATCACCCCATCATCTCCTCACCACCCCATCATGCTCCTCACCACCACCCCATCATCTTCCTCACCATCCCATCATCTCCCCACCACCCCATCATCTCCCCCACCACCCCAATCATCTCCTCATCACCCCATCATCTCCCCACCACCCCATCATCTCCTCACCACCCCATCATCTCCTCACCACCCCATCATCTCCTCACCACCCCATCATCTCCTCACCACCCCATCACTCCTCACCACCCCATCATCTCCTCACCACCCCATCATCTCCTCACCATCCCATCATCTCCCCACCACCCCATCACTCCCCACCACCCCATCATCTCCTCATCACCCCATCATCTCCCTCACCACCCCATCATCTCCTCACCACCCCATCATCTCCCCACCACCCCATCATCTCCTCACCACCCCATCATCTCCTCACCATCCCATCATCTCCCCACCACCCCATCATCTCCCCACCACCCATCATCTCCTCATTCACCCCATCATCTCCCCACCACCCCATCATCTCCTCACCACCCCATCATCTCCTCACCACCCCATCATCTCCTCACCACCCCATCATCTCCCTCATCACCCCATCATCTCCCACCACCCCATCATCTCCCCACCACCCCATCATCTCCTCACCACCCCATCATCTCCTCACCACCCCATCATCTCCTCACCACCCCATCATCTCCCCACCACCCCATCATCTCCTCACCACCCCATCATCTCCTCACCACCCCATCATCTCCTCACCACCCCATCATCTCCCTCACCACCCCATCATCTCCTCACCACCCCATCATCTCCCTCATCACCCCATCATCTCCTCACCACCCCATCATCTCCTCACCACCCCATCATCTCCTCACCACCCCATCATCTCCTCACCACCCCATCATCTCCTCACCACCCCATCATCTCCTCCCCACCCCATCATCTCCTCACCACCCCATCATCTCCCACCACCCCATCATCTCCTCACCACCCCATCATCTCCTCACCACCCCATCATCTCCTCACCACCCCATCATCTCCTCACCACCCCATCATCTCCTCATCCCCATCATCTCCTCATCACCCCATCATCTCCTCACCACCCCATCATCTCCTCACCACCCCATCATCTCCTCACCACCCCATCATCTCCTCACCATCCCATCATCTCCTCACCATCCCATCATCTCCTCATCACCCCATCATCTCCCCACCACCCCATCATCTCCCCACCACCCCATCATCTCCTCACCACCCCATCATCTCCTCATCATCTCCTCACCACCCCATCATCTCCTCACCACCCCATCATCTCCTCACCATCCCATCATCTCCTCACCATCCCATCATCTCATCACCCCATCATCTCCTCACCACCCCATCATCTCCTCACCACCCCATCATCTCCTCATCACCCCATCATCTCCTCACCACCCCATCATCTCCTCACCACCCCATCATCCCCTCACCACCATCATTCTCACCACCATCATCTCCTCACCATCCCATCATCTCCCTCACCACCCCATCATCTCCTCATCACCCCATCATCTCCTCACCACCCCATCATCTCCTCACCACCCCATCATCTCCTCACCATCCCATCATCTCCTCACCACCCCATCATCCACACCACCCCATCATCTCCCTCACCACCCCATCATCTCCTTCACCATCCCATCATCTCCTCACCATCCCCATCATCTCCTCACCACCCCATCATCCCCTCACCACCCCATCATCTCCTCACCACCCCATCATCTCCTCACCTCCCATCATCTCCTCACCATCCCATCATCTCACCACCCCATCATCTCCTCATCACCCCATCATCTCTCACCACCCCATCATCTCCCCACCACCCCATCATCTCCCCACGACCCCATCATCTCCACACCACCCCATCATCTCCTCACCACCCCATCATCTCCCCACCATCCCATCAATCTCCTCACCATCCCAATCATCTCCCCACCACCCCCGGTC